>NW_008654314.1:69836-78600 GCF_000695815.1 Acanthisitta chloris | reverse complement strand
GATGAGGAAGACTAAGAAACAGGGAGACATTACAATTTCCAGTCACCACCAAGAGAGCTGGGAAGACCTGCACCACAGGAAGAGTGTCTGAGCTGAACCACTTCTTGACCGTAGAAAGCAACCAGATGGGTGGATTTGGTCATACAGAGACTAAGAGGACTGCAATCAACCATCCTCAGGACTGCTGGATTTCCTGGGAAGCTCCAGTGCTGGAAACAGAATGAATGAGTTGATGATGGCATGACCACATCCAGTCTGATTTTGATTTTGTCCAGATTTGATGAACTGACTAACATTTTGAGAAAGGGACAGGAATTCATAATGTCTTGATTAACTTGTATTAAATCACAGGATGCAAGTTTTTTCTTGATAATAACTAATTAAATGTAAAACAAAACCAGAACATCATTGGAAGAAGAGGAACGGAAGGTTTTTCTTTACAGGAAAAGTGTGACTTTAAAATATGACAGAAGAGAAAGAAATCTATCTGGGGAGGTATTAATCAATTTGTTTTGTTTCAAATTGGCAGCATCTCCAAACAAAGGAGCACAAAACTTCTTGTAAGAGAACAGAACATTTCTCTTGTTTAATGATCTGTTTCTACTACTAAATTCAACATTTAAGAGTATTTTTTTGGGACTAAAAACCTGAAAGTGGAACAAAGGAGTGAGCAGTACAAGACTGTGATGTTAGAAGACCCAAGAACTCACCACCTCTCCTGCTCTCTGAGGAAAGGGCCTGCTTGTCAGTCACCCGATTTTGCTGCTGCACAGAAATTTCTAAGCATCTGACTGGGAAAAGATGACAAAATTTTGCTCTGAAACATAACATTTCTTCTGCTCATCTTTTTCATTACATACAGTTAATTACAGCATCTATAGATATTGACTACAGTTGTTACCTGGGCTCTGGTGCTGCAATATTTAGTTATGTCAAAGGAAAACAGTTATTTACTTTGGTAGAACTTCTCTCACCTGATAATTTGATACTAACATTTGATCCACCCTCATTAAAACAATCTCTTTTTCTTGTTTTACTTTTCAAAAACTGGCTACTTGTCCACGAATAACAGATGCATTTCTGATGTGAGTCTATTACTGTCTCTGACCTGAAAACTCTTAATTAGAAGAGCAAACAAAACAACTGCTAGACTTGCATCCCATGGTGGTTTATTAGGAAATAAAGGTCAACTTTCCAAGAAGATAATGTCTGGCTGGGGCTAATGTCAATAGGGATTCTTATTCAGAAATGGAATTTCAAGTGGAAAATCACTTATTTTATGGAATAATCTATGCAGAGATTGCAAAATAATTGCAGGATTGCATACTAAGAATAAATACATATTGAGTTGATAAAACATTACCTGCAGAGTTCAGATACTGTAATATCTAAAATCAAAACAAGCTGTTTGACAAAAAGATTATATATGTTTTCTTCCATTCTGTTACAGTTCGTTAAATGTTGCCTGGAGAGTGGATTTGTTTGTAACAAAAATGAGCAAGAATTATTATAAAGTGATTTTATCTGAATATATGGAGGATGTTTTGATATTTGCTATATAAAATATTTTTTCAGAGCATATTTTTTATATTCAGGCCTACTAAAAGTGCTCATCATTTACTGCACACTGGTCTTAGTCCATGACCTAAACTGGATGATACTTATTTGTACTGGAAAAGCTGCCAGGATCCCTAGACACATCACCATTGAGCCATTTGCTGCACAGTCTTTGCTCCAAAGGTAACTGTTAAATGCAAGATTTGGAGCAGTGTACTCTCATTGAAACAATCTGTTCCTCGACCACACAACCTCCTACTCCTTCAGTCACCGATTTGTCAGTACTTGGGTCCTGTTGTCTCAGGTGGAAATGTCACAGTGCTCTGCAGTACAGGAAAGCCTCACAGGCTCCATGTCACTCCTTTTGTTCAGTGGGTCAGTGTCCCTGAGAGAGGATAACAGCTCATTTGGGAAGGGCATCTCCCACGCAAGCTGATGGGTGGGAATGCCAGAGCTTTGGCTTTGACTTCTGGCTCTGCCACAGACACTGTGCAACCACAGTCCAAACACTTCAGGACAGCTGCAATTCCTGTGTCATGGTTACCTGATGAGGCAAAACTGGTCATTGATTGGCACTTCCAGTGGCCTGACACGATCAGGCTGTTCACCAGCCATGCTTGTAGCTACCACATCCCTCTGAAACAAAAGCAGCAAGGCCTGAAATATAGGTGAGGAAGTCCTGTAGCTGTGATTCCCCTCTGTAAAAGAGAAATTATGGCTTTTATCTGGTTTTAATCTGCATTTAGTCTGTGAGCTGTGTGGAACAGGATTTCTCTATGTAATGGCTCACCTATACAAGTGGTATCTGTAAACACAGTTAAGTTAGATTTTCCAAGTTCATAGTCCACAGTAATCCCACCCACTTCAGTGACAGTCATGCCTGTGCATGCTAAGATAGACTCAGCTGTTATTAGGAGGAATAAATGGCAAAGTTTGACCTTCCAACCCTCTGTGTCCCCTCCCTCACCTCAGGTACTGATATAAGGCAATCTGGTAGGTGTAAGCTTTAAATGAACTCAGAGGCTTTTTCAACATAAATTCTGAAACTAATCCACCTAAGCTGTCAACCTGAAGTATTCAGGGTTCATTTGTCAAATTTGCCACTCCAAAAACCTTTCATATGACTAGCACTAAACATCATTAAACTCAACCACTGCTCTGAAAATGAGCAGCTCACAGAACAGCCAGTGACTTTCCTAGAAATCCCTCTTCTCACTTTACCTGCTATTTCTCCCTCTTGTTTCAAGGCAAGGGTGTCCTCAGTCTTGTAACAGCTGCCTAAACCCCTTCCTCAGAACAGGCCTCCCACACACCTCATTTCCATTCCAGTGCTGCTTAGTAAAAGCCCAGGACTCTTTCAGTCCTGGATCTCTTCTCAGTAAAGAGACTACTGAGTATCATGACTTTCAGTGGGGTAGATAAACCCTGTAGTGCTAAATGCTGAAATTCTCTTTATTACGTCTGTTATGCTAGATTTGGACCAGGATAATAGAAAAGTCAAAGTCATACCATAACTCACTATATTCCATAATCCTTGAGGATCTCTTTTAATAAGAGGATTAATTGTAAGAGCTGATAAGTTGATGTGTGGCTCATCACACATGATGATTTCCACTTTAACTAGAAACAATATCACTGTCACTTAAATCTGTCAACTGTCTGCAATTCTAATAAAGCAGGAGCTTTCTCTTCCAAAAGGACAGAAAGATGAAGGAGACTTAAACTGTTCCTTGGTCATTATCATTTTGGTTAACATATAGTGGTATTGTTATTTATGACCTTAGAAGATTTTGTTGTAGAAAAGTGATCTGTGGTATTCTGAGCATGTGGCTGCTCATAGGTTTAGGTATGCCTAGGTTTTTTTAATTCTTCATATAGCTGATTTTGTAGTCAAGAAGCAAAAGTCAGGAGTGAAAAGGGCAAAAAAAGAGAGAGTGAGCTCACTCACTGTCTCATCCCTTGCAAACAAGCAATGCAATCAATGTCCTCTGTATATGCACATTAATCATTGTCAATAATACTGTAACCATCAGAGTTCTTCTGATGTAATTTTTTTTCCTATTGCTTAATTAATCATCGAAAAATAGAAAGAAAAACAACAGCATGATGGTGGTGTAAGTCAATACCTTTTACTTCACAACTGTAGTTGATTAGAAAGATACATTAAATCAATAACTGATGTTTATTTTGCCTAGTAATTTCTGATAATAAACAGATTAGAACACCATCAATTAAATATATATGCATCATGAGTCAAGATAATCCCATGACAAAACAGAGTAGACAGGAGAATATTCTTATCATCAATTAGACTTCACCCCAGCTTCTGCATGTACCAGTCCTATACCGGAGAGTCCAGCTAACTCCCATTAAATCCATAGAAAAACTCAGCTGATCAGTTGCCTTTAGGATAAGGTTTCAAAATGTTTTGGTTACATATAAACAGCAAGAGAAGGAAAAAAGAGAGAAAAATAAAAAATACAGGGTATGTTCTACAAAATAAGTAACTAAATATTGTCTATTTGAGGATCTTCTCAAGTCAGTTGCAGCGGGATTTTTTTGTGTACCCAGATGTTGTTGAATGAAGAAGACTCATTTAGCACTGCCTTTATATCCAAGAATATTAGGAGAAGGTTCTTCCCCCAGAGGATGGTTGGGGATTGGAACAGCTCCCCAGGGCAGTGTTCATGGCCCTGAGCCTGACAGAGCTCAAGGAGCTTTTGGACAACACTCTCAGGCACATGGTGGGATTGTTGGGGTGTCCTGTGCAGGGCCAGGAGTTGAAGTCAATGGTCCCTGTGTGTCCTTCCCACTCAGGATATTCCATGATTCTATTATAAGTCTGGTAGTATTTGAACTAATTGATTCTGTGATTGAACTGTTGATTGGCTTTGGTTGAAGCAAAGGCTGCTGCAGTAATCGATTCAAGATGATGAAGTGAAAACTGATATAAAGACTGTATGATGGTGGTGTGAATTGACAGCAAGCTTCTGGAGTGTTTGTTCCTGGAAGCTAAGTCAGCTTCATTTTCCTGTTGTTATAATTTTACATCAATCGATTTATATGGAAACTGAGATTGTAATTTACATATTTAACCCCAGACTTCAAGGTGTAGTTTACTCACAATCTTAACTTTTTTAAGTAGTAGAAATAGAACGTTTCAGAGTCCTAATTAGGTTGCTTTCCATATTTTTGCCATGTCAGGGACCTGACAGCCTCCAGGGATGGCTGAAGATGTAACTCTAATCTCTTCCACCTACTACCTCTTCAATGCTTAGTAAGAAAGGTCTGAGTAGCTGCTGATCCTGTATTCTTTGCTTCTCAGCTGCCACTTGAAGCCAACATACTGTTTAATTCCCCATCTGTTTACAAAGCAGGAGAAAGTCATCAAATTTTTACATACAACTTAGAAATAATAATAATAGTTGTCTGATAAAACAGTCTTGAAGAATGTGAGACCTTAATCTGCAAACCAAACTCCCAAAAGAGCAGTATCTCCTCAGGGTGCTGTATCAGAGGCAGCTTGCAACCTTGCATAAATGAGATCCAGTTCAGGCAAAGGACATTACAAAGAGAAACTACTGAAAATCGCATTTTTTAATAAAGCTGCAAGCTCTACTCCAAACTGTACAAACAAATCAAAAATACCTGCTCTCCTCAAGAGTTTGAGATTGGGCCCCTAGTTCCTCTAATATTAAAGCACAGACAGAGTGCAAAAAAGCAATTTCTTTTGATGAATTACATGATTAGGTTCCGATTCAACTTTTATTATATCCTGTAACATTTAACATGTCACTAGAAACATCAAGATAGCTGTAAATCTTGCATGTGAAAGCATGAAATCTCTTCTGTTTTAAGTAGTCGGGCAGTTCCTGACCGTTCAGAAAGTTCTGCTTCATTTCAGTTTGTTAGTTATTGAGAAATGTGCAACTGCTGCTTTCTCTGTTTGCCTGAACACATCACTGAATGGGCCTCACATCCTTGATTTCCCTGGCAGGAAGGTAGGATACAGCTATGATTTCAGAGCAGTGATGCATTTCATTGTCTTTGCATGTAGCAGGCAGCTGTGCTTTAGGACTCAAATCCTATTAAAAGCTTGGAAGCTCTTCCATAGAGTTCAGAGGGCCTGAGATGGGCTGTAGGTTCCTAGCTCATCCCTTCCTTTGTTCCTTAAGGAAAACTTTTGTTTCTGGTCAGGAAAGAAACATCACCTGTCTGTCCAGACATTCTGCGCATACAGGTGCCACCACTGTCTGGAAGTCAGAAATAAAATTACACTCACTGGCCTCAAACCCAAATGCTCTATTTTTGTTTAGAATAAATAAATAAAAAGCAGAAATTAAATGTAGAATTCAAATGGTATTTGAAACATGTGCCTCACAATTAGGCTCTGAAAATCCCCTTCAGCATCCTCTGAGAAATACTCCCTGACTCCTCTTTACAATTTAAGTCACATTTCCATCATTATTTGGTGGTCTAAATGGGACTAAAGTTAGAAAATGCCCTTTGCACATCTCTGTACCTTAACATTTCAGCTTCACCTATGCAGTTTGTAACATCTTTTCCTTCCTTTTTTTTAGTGTGGAGGTAGGAGCACCAATGCCTGTTTTTGAAATGAGATGCATTCCTCCATATAAATCTTTCACTCACAAGAATGGAAATGTAGCCCCTGATGCCATTCCAAAAAAATAACGTATTGGTGTTTTACTCAAGATCATATCCTGTTACCAGGAAAGCTAAGCGTATGATATGTAATCAATATATCTGAGCATTTCACAGGAGAAAATTGATCTCCAAAGATCATATTTTTAAAAATGATCCATTTTTACCAAGAAGAGATGGGGATAATGTCAGACTAATAAAAAGACAGACTGGAAAAGAGATATTATATAATGAAATCATTCATATGTGTCCCCTCCTGATATCTAAACTATATCAGCATAATAAAAAAAATCATAAATAAATCCACGAGTGTTTCACTGTTTACAGCAGAGATTTTTGTATATTTGTATATTTTTGTATAATGATTTGAATCACTACAATGGAGCATCTCATAGTAAGTTTCTTGCACTTATGCTTTTCCATTCTTATTTCACTTAAGCATGCTTCAAAATCCTGCCGTGCTTCCACAAAATTCCAGATGCACCAGATGTGCCCGAGACACACAGTGATAACACCCCAGCATCTGAGATTAAATCCTGAAGATTCAGGGCTAGAATTTAGATTTAACAGGAAAGGGAGACACCAGCCTCTAAGTCTGCTGGTTTATAATGCAGCTTTCCTTATGTCCTCTATCTCCAGCAAATTAAATGAAGCAAATAATGATGCACAGTAGAAGAGCATGTAATTTAAAATTACATGGCTGACACACATGAAGGAACAATGTCGTCATTTATCATCAGCCTTGCTTGTATCTTTGAAGAATTTAATCTAATGTGGGAGCTCCCAAAAATAGATTATCAAAATTGACTGCAGTTTGAAACCCATAAAATATTTTCTTTTATAGATAAGCATCAGCTCTGGGGACAAAATGGGGGCTGTATGGGAGACAAGTAACTCTCATTTAAAGGAAAATGAGCTGGGTGGGAAGCTGACAAGATACAGAAAACTGAAAGTGGGGAAAAAGTAAGTGCTCAACGTTGATTCTTCTGCCCTGAAGAAGTGTTCCCCAGCACAGGGGATCATCGTGGCTATACAGACTGGTGGACAACGTCCACCTCCTGATGCCAGTGTTTAAAACGAGATTTCACTGAATTAGGATAGAACAGTAAAATGCTGCCTGGACCAAAACCTGATCATATGCAACTCCTATGCTGTACTTCAAATGCATGTCTGTGTGCCTTACACTATTGCATTTCTATCAGGTCTCTGTGACTGGGTGAACTTTTCCTGAAAGCCATCATCATTGTGCCATTGACACCTGTGTGCACGGGCAGTGGCAATGTTCCTGTTAGGGATGATACACCTTGTTTGCTTACTTGGGAAGGTGTATCTTCTTCCTTGGGGATGCAAACTGAGTAGGGATTAGTGAAACAGTTCAGCAAAGTCCGGGTGGCTAGGAGTCCTATGCTGATGGGGGATGTTTAACCACATCATGTCCAAGAAACCAAGCAAAGGTGGCAAAAGCCTACTTTGGTTTATCTCTTCCTGAAAAGATCTGGATTTCTGCCCTGAGTAGCAGAGTATTTATCACACAAGACTAGGAAATGCCCTGGAAGTGTTGGGAAAGCTTTGGTATATTTGGGATGGGTAGTTACTCTTCTTCATTAAAGACCTTCTGGGTGCTCCCATTCAGCACCAATAGCCAGGTGTTACCCATTCATCATGGAGAACTGAAAAGGTCCCAGGCTGGGGTAAAGAGGATCACTTCAGCAAGACTAGTGGGTTTAGGCTGCCACACTTCATAGTTGAAACACATAGATTGGACAGAGTAGACTCCTGTTTTATTTTCTTAGTGGATTCTTATGCAACTGTCCTGTATTTAGGCATGTGTAATACATATATAATTCCCTATTCCCTTTATTCAGTCTATCTTTTTATACACAGTCCTAGACATATGTAAATCAACTTCTACAAACTGTTGCAAACTTGTGCCTGATGGTAAAATGCAAAACATTGGAGTGAAACTAAACAACAAAAAAATGGAAGTGTTTTCTATCAAAGTAGAAAAGTCACATATGTTTTAAAAAGTCTTTGGAAGTTATTCAGTGCTGCGGTTTAATTTAAAGTTCAATACTTGTTCTGGCTTCAGTGTAGTTCCTATGGATTGTTATAGGGAAGAGTGTTTTTGTGTTCACGCAGGCACGGTGGGATGGCCTGACCGGGCGCATAACCTTCAACAAAACCGACGGCTTGCGGAAGGATTTTGACTTGGACATTATTAGCCTCAAGGAGGAAGGAACAGAAAAGGTAACCAGATATCTTGTAAAAAAGAAAAACATGACAAAAAGCTAATTTGACAAGGGTGTAGGAAAGTCCATTCTCCTCAGCTTGAATCTCCTGAGCTTGGGGTAAAAAAAACCACTATTCTCAAGATTATTTGAGTCAAAGTTAAAAAACAGAGCTAGTAATGTTGTTTTATTATTTGACAATGAACTTCAAGGTATAGGAAAGGAACTTGGGACTGGCAATGCTTATCTGATGGAAATAATTTTAACTGCATGTTATCTTCAGTTCTTGCCTCTGTAACTCTGGGTGGTAAATTCAT
>NW_008654314.1:62119-69804 GCF_000695815.1 Acanthisitta chloris | reverse complement strand
GGAAAGAAGGTACTTGTGTAACAAGCTCAACAAGGGTTGAGATGTTAAAAATTCCTCAGGTTTTTGAGGTGAGATCTGTTCTTTTTGTCTCACTCTGGCCCTCAGCAAACGTGGGCTCTCAACAGGCACCACAGGGCCTTGTCCTCCACTGCCTGGGAGGTGGCTACTCTGGGTGTCCAAAAAACCCCTAACACAGGTAATACCACCAGAGACAGTGTTGTCCCTTGCTCTGTCTATGCTGGCTTGATTCTGAATGATAATTCCTGATGGGATAATTGAGACTTTAGATGTAATTGCTCCCACACAGCTCTCTAGACTGGTTTTCTTTTCATTTTTAATGAAGCATTCTGTTTATTTTTCTCTGTACCAAGGCTGCTGGCGAGGTTTCTAATCATTTATATAAAGTGTGGAAGAAGGTTTGTACACTGACAGGTGATGCAAAAAACCTTTGGGCTGGGTCTTCAGACTCATCCTTTGGGTTTTGATATTGCCTTTTATATTGCAGTTTAGAGACAACAGTCTATCTGAAAGCATGAATTTTTCTGGTCGGATAAGTTTATCTCAACTTGAGACACGGGAATTCCAAAGAGTAAACAGATCTTGTCAGGATTCAGCTTTTTCACCAAAATCAGGAGGTTTTAATTATTATTTTAATTCTTGGGAGCTGTGCTTTTCCCTTCTTTGAGCAGGGGTTCATGGCTGCACCAAAACCTTTTTTTTCTCAGCTGCCATCCTTCCCAATTCACTTAAGATTCACTATGAGTGGTAAATTTACACCATTTTGGATGTGTATTAGCATCAGCAAGGACTATTTTAATGTGCAGGGTTGGGGGTGTTTTGCCTCACACAAAATGTGTACTGTGCTGGCTATGTTTGAGCATTATTGCCTAAAAATTTTGACAAGTGTATTATGAGATCTTTCCAAAAATAATATAGATGATTAGGTGTGTGCTGTCATTCATTAACATACGGAAATTGGAACTCAGCTTATTTATAAAAGATGTAAAGGAAATCTCTCCCATCTTTTAACATGAGGTGCTTGTGCCTGGTGGAAAAGTTACCAAAATTGGAGCTGGATAGCTGCTCCACATGCTGCTCCCCATTGGAGTCACAAAATGTGGTTGTTTTTCTGTAAGGAAAAGGTAACCACTGCATCCATTATTATTTTTTATAATACTTAGAATTGTATTTTATGCATAGTTCACACAGATCTTATTATTCCCCCCACCTCCCTCATACACAGTTAGAAAAGGTTTTGGGGTTGTGTTGGTTTTGTGAGGGATTTTAATGCTCCAGAGTAGATCGGTGTGAAACATCCTGTAGAAAACTTTTTGTGTTCTTACAAAGCACATATATATACTGAGTAACGGTGTTGTAATCTCCAGTGGATCAGGCTAAGGCACAAAGGTCCCTATTTCTCCCGTTCCTGGTGAATAGATCATCCTACCTGACATGCAGAACCAATCTCCCTTTTGACTCTAGGCACTTTGTGTTACACTGAATTGATTTAGACCAAATTACAGTTGGTTCAGAGCACAGGCTTGCTGAGAAGGGCACATGACACCTCTCAAACTTGTCACTAAACTGCAATAAATCCCCTGGATTCACCATAGTGATGTACTACCTTGACTTCATTCTTCCAGTGCCCCTCTGACCTCCTCCATCACTCTAATCAAGGTTGACCTGCAGTGTCATTCTTTTATCCAGATGTAGAGTGGTCTCCTGGTGTAATTTGTATTCTCTGTGACTGTGTTGCTCCATGTTCTTCATGGTTGTTCTCCTCTTCCCTGCTGCCAGCTGACAACAGCATATTAAGTCGGTAGCAACAAGCAGAATGGCTCATCCACCCTGCAAATTCAGGGACACTGGTTATTTACTGTATTCCTGGCACAGGCTATCATAATAGCCAACATTTTATTTCCTGTGTACTTTTCAGACCAGTTTCCTAACCTGATCTAGTTTAGGAAACAAAGGGAATGACTGACAAATGATTGACATAAAAATGTTTTAAATGCCATATGGCTATCCCCATTAAACAGAATTTGGTTAAAAATAAGTTTGTGAAAGGCAAAAGCAATGGAACCCAGGGATACAAACCCAAAGTTTTTTGAAAGTATCAAGTTACTACCCCAAATCCACACTCAGCAGGCACAAACTGCTGGGTTTGGTACAAAGGCAACACCATCTCTGCCTCAGTTAACAACCAAAGCAAGAGTCCAGCCTGGGTGTGAAAAGTCTGAGTGCCTGATGGTAGATAGAGACCTTCAGGACACAGAACAAGTCAGTGGGTTTGTCTTCAGACTTCTTGGCAGCTTTGCTGGACACAGGGAGGATCTGAAAGTGGATTCCTCACAGGTGGAGCTGGAACATGCTGGTGGAGCAGCATGGTGATGCAAAGGGCTGCGTGGATGGCTGATGTTGGTCCCCTAAGCAATCTGTCTGGTTTGTATTGGACATTGTGGAGAAAACCAAACTGAAGCAGCTCCTTGCCTGGAGTTATCTCACATCAGCCTTCAGCCACACCTTGTATGTAAATCTAAAGGTAAAAATGCTGAAGATACTTTCAGGTTGCATTTAACTTCAGTAAACATTTATCTGAATAAATCAACATGGTTATATAATTTCTGCCCCCATGAAATGTAGATCCTAATCGGCTGACATCACGTAGAACTTTGGATTGCATATTAAATTCAGGATTCTTCACTGTCTCTGGGGCTATAAAGGAATTTGCCTTTGGCCACTTGTATTTGCTGAACAAATACTGATCAATGTGTGAAATGGTATCACCTTGCTACCTCTGTCATATATTGTAGTCAAAGAATGACAGAATAATCTTTGCTAAACCTGCTGAAGGCACGGCAGAAGCAAAGGGCCAGAGCATCCATCAATCTACTTCAACATATTTATTCAACCTTTTAATCATATTTATTCGAGCCTTTTTTGTATGGGAAGAAAGAGGTCTTGCCATATGTTTCAACTCTACCATTTACAAACTTTAAACTAAAAAATACTAAAAATACACATTTGACATTTTTGAGCAGGAAACCAAGTCAACGTGTTCCTCTTTTGTAGCAAATTGGCTAACACATCACTGTATTGACATGCCTTATACTCTTACAGCTTATGCATTTGTATTATGCATTTTGCAGTACGTTCCCTGTGTTTTCTAAATCAGCCATTTGGTGTTGCTGCCTTACTCAGCCCTACAGCTGTTCCCTGTCTCCAGCGCTTTGTCTCTCTCTCTGTGGTGACCAGAGCCACCAAGGCAGTGAGCATTCAGGGACACATCTCAGCTCACTGCAGCCTCTCACCCTCTCTCTTCTGTGCAGATTGGGGTTTGGAACTCATACAGTGGCCTTAACATGACGGACAGCAACAAGGACCGATCAACCAACATCACGGATTCCTTGGCCAACCGGACGCTTATCGTCACCACCATTTTGGTAAGCCTTGTACCACCAGCCATGCAGACAGGGCTATCTGACGAGGCCTTCACTACCTCTGCCCTGCACACCATGGCTGTTTTCCTCTACGCTAAACAATGTTCAGTGAAACTAACCTGTTTTCAAGCAAAATTTTTGATTTAGACTCAGGATCGACATAAACATTAATCTATCCATGAGATTGATTCAAAAGCACCTCACTGCCAATGAAAGGCTCCTGGGAACCTCTGCCTACAAAATTGTTTAGCTTGCTTCAATATTTTAGAGATGAACCCTGCATGCTTTTCTTCCCAGAAGAATTAACACTCACAGATACTCAGCTTTGTAGTCAATGCTTATACATCCTTCCTTTTTTTACTGAAAAGGAGATGAAGAGGACTGAAAGAAAGCAGCAAACAGCAGATAGACAGATTGAGTTATGTCCTTACTGTGTTGAATGGAAAATATACAACTGGGTATTCAGTTGTTGTTCTGCCCAGCCAGTAATGCCACTTTTTTCAGTTACTCTACCTAATTCCTCAGGAGAGGGGAAAGAGCTCAAAGGCTGCATTCCACACTTCTTTTCTATTGCCAGAGGCTCTTTGCCACATTAAACTGCAGAAACCTGCTTGCCCAGATCTTCTTTATCCAAAATCCTTTAAAAAGAAAAGCAACAAGGTACTTTACAATCTACTTATGCTGTCTCCATTCCCTCCTGTGAATACCTGCTCCACTCACAGCTATTTGCTACATTTGAAGATTTTTGTCAATAAAGATTTATTTCTCACAGAATATAAAATGTTAGGTTCCCCTTCTGACTCTTTTTCTGTTATTTAGGTTTCTCTCTCCTTGAGTATCTCTTCCTGTCCCTTAGAGTGGGACAACACAGGATCTGATTTTGAAGCTGCTTATCACTAATTCATTCAGTGAATTTGCTAACACACCTAAAACAACTTTTAATGGATGTGGTAAATTGCTTCTTTCCATCTACTTGCAATCTGTGTAGAAAATACTAACATCATGCAGAGAAACTGATATAATGTGAAACAAACCTAATTTCTCTTGCTCCATGTCTACTGTCTTTTTCTATAGGAAGATCCCTATGTTATGTACAAGAAGTCTGACAAGCCCTTGTATGGAAATGACAGATTCGAAGGTTATTGCCTGGACTTACTGAAGGAACTGTCAAATATTTTAGGCTTCATCTACGAGGTCAAACTAGTTTCTGATGGCAAATATGGAGCCCAGAATGACAAAGGAGAGTGGAATGGGATGGTCAAAGAGCTTATAGATCATGTAAGACTCAACCATTCTTTCTTTATTCTCCTTTCACTTGCAATATTTTATATATAGCCAGCCCTACATTTTATTTATAGCCAGCACTGTGCTAGACCCTAGAAATGTTAAATTTCATTGCATGCTTGAGATTTTTAGTCAAATTTGGTTTAGCTTTTAATACTTGGGGAAGAAATGAAGGGAAAAGTAGTGCATTTGCTGAACATCATGAAAAACAATGAGTGTTTTCCCATTTGTATTTTCAGAAAGCTGATCTGGCTGTTGCCCCTCTCACTATTACCTATGTAAGAGAGAAAGTAATTGATTTTTCCAAGCCCTTCATGACGCTGGGAATCAGTATCTTGTACCGGAAGCCCAATGGGACAAATCCTGGTGTTTTCTCCTTTTTAAACCCTCTTTCTCCTGATATTTGGATGTATGTCCTCCTAGCCTGCCTTGGAGTCAGCTGTGTCCTCTTTGTTATTGCAAGGTAAGTCCAAGACATAGTTTTAGATGCAACCACATTAACTACCTCTCCTCCCAGAGGCATTGCTTGAGCTCTGTGGAGTACAGAGGGTATAACACTATCCTAAGAGTTTTTTCCAGTTCTAAAATATAACATTCTACAAAGTCTCTTGGTGTTTTCCTATCAACACTGCTATCTCATTTATATATTGCAATGTGAGGAGATTTTGCTTTCCTTAAGGACTGAATGAAGAGAAATATCCAATGAGATGCATCAGCCTTTCTGTGTTAGTACACACCACTGCTGCAGACTATGTGTTGAACAGCAGATTTCGGTTGTAGGTAGGCACTTCTTTCCACTCACAGTACATAGAGTTATAAGGTAGAAGAAGAGAAGGTGAACATACTTTTGCTGAAGGATGTGAATTAGTTCAGCTAATCTCCCCTTGAAAATGCAAGATAACGTGACTGGGAGCCTGAGGGGACAGTATGCAAGGTGAAGTATACCCTAGGGTCTCTCCCAGTGCTGGCCTGAGGTGCTGAGAGAGACTCAGTGACAGGGTCCCAGAAAAGTCTCTATTCAAAACCAGCAGGAAACAAGCATTGCTTTGCCAAATAAACCCAAGGCTCATACCTTTGGCACTGAACTTTCCCTTAAAAACTCTAGACAGCTGACATGGTTTCACAAGCTGCTTACCATGACCTCAGAGTCTGTGGGCCACAGCCTGGGAATCAGCTGCTTTGGGGCTTTGAACAAAAGCAAACCAAGCATGAAAGAAAATGAACTTAAAAACTTGTCAGAGGAAGCTGGTGATTTGGGGCAGACTTTTTCCTGTACTGGAAAAACTGACTCTGAACGGGTATAGTTATTGTCCTTTTCTTCAGATAATGGCCTTGGAATTTCATTTCCAACTCCATTTTTTGATCTCATCCTATCCTTCATTTTTCCTTTTAATAATTTAAAACAGAAATAGTTTTTTTAGGGCTTCACAGGGATTCATGTTTTAGTTCTTTTTACTGAGGATCCATAATTAAACTTTTCCCCACTTATCTTATGTGTTCTTTTCCATATACAATAATATATTCCACATTAATGAAGAATATGGAAAATACCCTGAGAAAACATTTATACTATGAAATATAAGAACAGAAATGATGTATCATTGGAAATCCACACATTCACATCACATCAGAATAGGTATGCACCGTGTCTCCTCTTAAAAAAGGCTGATTATTCAGCCTGGGGAAGAGAAGGCATCAGGGTGACCTAATTGCAGGCTTCCAGTACCTGAAGGAAGCCTTCAGGAAAGATGGAGAGAGATGATACATATGGGCCTGGAGTGACAGGACAAGGGGGAATGTCTTCACACTAACAGAGAGGAGGTTTAGATTAGGTATTAGGATGAAATTGTTCCCTGTGAGGGTGGTGAGGCACTGGCACAGGTTGCCCAGAGTAGCTGTGACTGCCCCATCCCTGGAAGTGTTCCAGGCCAGGTTGGATGGAGCTTGGAGCAACCTGGGCTAGTGGAAGGTGTCCCTGCCCATGGCAGGGGGTGGGACTGCATGGTCTCTGATCTTCCCTTCCAACCCAAACTATTCTATGATTTCATGAAAGTAACAGAAATGCTGCAGGTTTTCTTGCAAATGATGGCATTCAACTTTGAGAAGTGAGTGATAATGTATATATTCCAAGACATACACCTCATTCAAAGGTCATAAAATAATTGTAATTGGAACTATTAATTCTAATAATACAGCACTTTGTGCCTGGCTTCCACCTCTGTGTGAGCCAGGTCAAATTGAACTCTTTCTGCTTTTCTTCCAATTCACTGTTTTATTTTAATCAAAAGACACAGCCCTGCAAAACAGGAGCAGTTCTGCTGAGTGACTGGCCTCAGACATGCATTTCTCCATGGCCCACTGAACAGCCCTTGTCCCCGGTGGCCAACCTGTGTAAATGCTTTGCTCATTTGCATGTTTTTATAATGATACCAAAGCATAGGTATTCGTGGGATTTGCTCTTTCCTTTAAATCGTTGACAGTGAAGGAGGAGGAAGTTACAATCTAGCTGACATGGTGGTGATTGGTCAAAGACTGGACTCGATGATCTTAGCGGTCTTATCCAACTGAAATGATTCTGTGATTTTGTGAATTAGAGGAGGAGAGGTCATGGGGTAACTTATCAGTGTTGACCCTAGGTAAAAGAGTTTATCCATCCCTAGCAGCTATGGGGCTGTGTACAATTACTCATTACTTCCCACCAGCTCTTGCAGTGGCTCACTGTACCATAAATAATAACTCCTGCTGTACACAAATCATTATCTCATTCGTGACTAATATTAAATCTGCTCGACTGTGACAGATTAGCTTTTCTGCAGTTGTGTGCCAAGACTGAAAACATCTCACAACCTCAAAACAGGCAGAAAGGCAAACAAAGCCCAAGTTAGCCTCAGTGCTGCCCCAAAACACAGCATGGCTTTTGGGTAAACACCCTTTTCTGTGTTCTGTTGCAAAGTTCCAGGA
>NW_008654314.1:59445-62104 GCF_000695815.1 Acanthisitta chloris | reverse complement strand
CTACAGATCTATGTCTCATGGTGGATTGTGATCACCAGTTGAAGTTTGTCTGTTTGTTTGCTTTCCCTGCAGCTGGAGGATTTATAGGCGATCTTTCCCATGTGGATTAGCTGATACATACATAACGATGTGTGAACTCATCCTGCAGCTTCTCTCCTGGTGGGGCTATTACTGCTGTGTTTCACAACACTTGAGAAGCATAGTAACCACTAAGGCCTCTGTTAAACATGGCTAAATTGATGGCTAAAATTAGCTCAAAGGCTTACATGTCACTAGAGGTATAGACACCCCTCATATGCACATTCATAACATAGCACAAAACCAGACTTGTAACAACTGAAATAGATTAAGCTTGCATCTCATTCTCATAACCTACCTGTTTTAGGAAAAGAGAAGAATGACCCAGTTCAGCAAAACAGTTGTTGTAATTTTCTGAATGTTTAGTGTTTTTCCTAACACAAATGCTTTCCTTGAGCTGATGCCTAAAAGCAGTGCCTAGTTTGATTGCAACTGCATAGGCTGAAGAAGTACACAAAACTGTGTTTGTGTGCCATGTTAATTTATATTGATAAATTTTAATTTACTTCTTACAGCCTACATCTAGACCTGTTCATGCCTCCAAATATGTCAAGGGTCCTGTAAGATTTGCAAAGTGCTTCAGCAAATATTGGTTTTAAGAACCTCGAGAAGCATCCGGTTTTTAGCACTGACACCGTAAATTAAACAGTTAACCGTATTTTGACATCAGTTCATGGAAGGCAAATACTTGGGAATAATTTTCATAGACTGGAATAATCTTCCTGTTATTTCTTTTGGCTTTTCAGCAGCTGAATGATTTCTCATTTGTCTTTGAGCTTTATGTAGCCTTGTCATTATTACATTAATTTTTAAACTCAAACACTGAAGTTTTTATCATGCTGAAGGGTTACAGACTGACAGAGCTCCTTTCTGAGTACACTACCAGTGAATGAACAAGGCATTTTCTGCCAAAATTTGCCTTTCCTCCTAGTGCCATGTCAGCTGTGCTGTTACATCAGTGAAGGTAGAGCCAAGTAGCTGAGGTAGCCAGTGGGGAATAATGTCACACAGACCCTACAGAAAAAGGTGCTTATGTGACCTTGAGCATCTCATCTTTATCAGAAACCTCATCATAGCTACTGCTGAAGAGGGAGAAACCCAGGGGAAAATGGCCAGGAAAACAGCAGGTCTGAGCAGTGAAATAGAGCTGAATTGCAAACCAGCCTCTTCTTAGAGCCCAGCACAGCAATAGAAACGCAAGAAGAAAATCAGCTTTTGTTTTGAAGTGAAAAAAATATATACCCTACTAACACATTAAAATCTACACCCAGAGCTATAAAAATCTTTCCAGTCAGGCAGAAATAGTTTTGTTTCCAGAATTTCATTGCCACTTTCTAGCACTGACTGTTTTGCTCTTTGCCTGATGGAGACGGGTGTGTCCAACCTACTGAATGTGGTGGTTTGAAACACTGCGAGATTCCAGCCTTGGGCTTCCCAGGCCGATCAGGCAGAATTAGTTGCTCTTCTTGCTGCGCTGTGTGAGTACTCCAGGACCCTGTGGAGGGAGTCTCTTCACTCCTATAGCCATGGGCAACTCAAGCAACCTACTGGTCCTAATTCCGGGTCTCTTGTAAAGGATGTTTCCCCAGATGTGCATGAACTGAGTTGGGAATAATGTGCTTATTATGCAACACTTGCTTCCATTATTCTAGCATGAATTTGAAACATATAACTTGGTAATTGCTTTTCTTTTAAGGGGTGTGTGCAGAACTGTTGCATCTTGAACCTGAAAACTGTGCCTTTTGTTACGATTTTTGATACTGTCATTCTGGTAACAATGATGTTGTGCAGCTGATGGCATCCTAAGCTACATACTGTTTCAATTAGTGCGTTCATTATTATCAGAGTTCATTACTTCAGCTAAGCAAGGCACTCCGCTTGCAACCGTGCATAAATTCAATGCTTAATTATATTGTTGAAACAGTAATTAGAATGTATTGGCATGACATTGTCAATTAAAGCTATATTCATAAACTTCATGAGAAAGTATGCAGGAAGCCACGCAGCAGTGGGAAGCAACAACAGGCAAAGCACCTTGGGGAGAATCCATCCTTCCTGTGGTTCTGCCAGGTGCTGTGCAGAGCAGGAGGGGCATGGGGTGCAGTTAGACCAGAGTTATTCCATTAAAAGCAATCATCTATGTAATTCTCTCCCAGCAACACGGATCATATGGCCCTGTGGCTTTTGGGTACTGCAATTGTAGCTTTTTTCCCCGCTGCCACAGTAGCCTCGTGCAGGGAGAGCACATCCAGCATCAAAACCACCGCCAGCTAAGGATAGCTGCCTTTGGAGGGCTTCTACTCCTTCATTACTTCCTAAATGCTTTCCCAAGGAGCAGCTACGTGGCTTCCAGTTGTCCCTCAGCCCCTGCACATGTCTGTCCATGGAGCAGGCAAGGAGGCTGTGGGGCATTGCAGCAGCCTCTCCCTCAAGAGCTCTAACCCAAGGAGTACGGGAGTATCCCTGTGCTAGATCCAGGAGTGTGCAGTCGGCTCCATTGCTCCACAGCTTGCAGAGGCAGCTGCCAGACGTCCCCTGGACAGCCTTTCAGCTGAGGTTTTCTTTCTCTTGTTTCCCTCAT
>NW_008654314.1:0-59402 GCF_000695815.1 Acanthisitta chloris | reverse complement strand
TCAGCAGGTTTGCTGCCGCTGTGTGTACTCTACTTGATGTTTTACAGACTGTTTCTGTTGACTGCCACAGGTTTACACCATATGAATGGTATAACCCCCACCCGTGCAACCCAGACTCAGATGTGGTGGAAAACAATTTTACTTTACTAAATAGTTTCTGGTTTGGAGTTGGAGCTCTCATGCAGCAAGGTACACCGGTTACACTTCGTTATCGCACACGTCCCACAGTCTGCTCAAGGGCTTCTGTGCTGGTAAACTCCACCCTCTGTAAATACAGCATATACTGTAAAACCTGATCTCAGAATCTAAGCAATAGACAGAAGGAAGAAAATTATATGCTGCTGCAGCCGGGAACAGATAGAGGAGGGGAACCTGTGGAAGCCAGGACAGGGCTGCAGCAAGAGGAAGGAGGGGAAGCATCTGAGAGATAGGAAAGTAGACAAGGCTATATGGGAGTTTCTGGAGCTGAAATGTAAAATAATTGCAAGAGGGTTAGGAAGTACTTCATGCTGAAGTTGAGTTTATTGTTGTAAGAGGTTTGGCAACAGGAAAATGTTGGGCTCCATCCCAACGGAAACAGCCTTAACTACTCTAGAAAAACTGTTAGAACTGACAAACAAGGAAAGATGCTCTTTCTTCAGAAAAGTTGTGAAGTTTGTGGCACTTGTCAAACACATTGTTTAAAAACCAAAACCAAACCCTTTTTTTCTATGACTTTTCTGCAGGTATGAGTCCCATCCTTCTGTAAATGCATCCAACCTTAGAAGCATTAACTTAACCCAGTCACAAGTCCCTGTTGCTGATGATTTTGGAAACAGCTGACATTTTACTCAGTTGACAAGGAAGGGCAGTGAAGCTTACTGCATATGGGAAGTCAAACAGATATATGTACTAAACACATTTGTTTGTGGCGTTTATGTTCTAAGGTTTCCAATTAAATCACTATCCACCAAAACTGGGGTCCACTGAAAAGAATGAAAATATTCTCTGACAAACATTTCAAGTTGAATCAAAGCTGAACAAAAAAACCACAAAACCCACCCCATGACAACAACCAAAAAGGCAATCCAGAGGAAAGCCCAGCAGTACCTTGGTATTAAATTCCTAATCATTTAAGTAAGGAATATAAAACCATCTCTGCATTCATACAGGTACAGTTTATTCTTTCCTCTTTAACAGAAATGGGTAGCAGTAAAAAAAAAATGAGGATTTTTTTCCTAGATATGGTAGAGAATAAAGTTTGTATTGTACCTAAGATGCACTTGCCTTCACTGGTGCACTAATGTATTGACAGGGCACAGAGCTTCCCCACTGAAATGACTTTGAAGGAGGTTGGATGAAAGAAGAGCATTTCTGTTTTGCTTTTTTGCTTTGTTTTCCTTCCAATTTATCAGTAAAGCACAGGCTGAGGTTTTACAGTATCAGGCAGGTGTGTGTACATAACTGTGATTGCCCTGTGTGTGAAAGTGCCCCAGGATTCTGTGTTTCCATGTACTGCCTTTTTTTGGAGTTTACCATCATCCACAGCAAACTGTGGGATGCAGTGTCTGCTCGTTACCACTACCTTGGGTACATGACAGTCAGCCCCAACCAGACTCTGCTTGTCATTTAAGAAGATTCAAAACAAAACAAAACAAAGAAAGAAAAAGAAAGAAAGAAAGAAAAACATTTGTAAGGCAACACAAATGTTTCCATGTACAAACTTGTGGTGCGTGTGATTGTCTGTGCATCATCGTCAACGTGAAGAGTTTGGACATGATGTGGATGGTTGTGAGACTCTGCGTCTAGCGTTACGCTCTTTCTTGTTGGCAGCAGCTCCTTGTTATGTTTGATTGGAAGCCACTTGTTATTAAATTTTAAAATGTGATGATCAGACTTTCTCTTTTCTACAGAGCGTGAGCAAAGTCTGGATCAGGATTGGCTGTCATGTCTGCCATAAAAAGGCACTAGAGAGACTTCAGCAAGTATTGTCTCTGACCCCGAGTCTTGCTAGCAACATTTCGATTTAGATGCTGCTTCCCCTGTTTTTCCCCTGGAAGTCTCAGATGTCTTGTGCATACTCTGAAAGCATCCAAACAGGGCACATTTCATCCAGTTCATTCAGAGAAACTATCACATTGGGAAAGGAAAGCTATCCCTCAGAGCCCCAGTCAGCCAGGGAATAGGTCAGACCAGGAGCAGCTGGTTAAGGAGAGTGTGTAGGGTGAAGTGCATGAGCATGGGGCATATCCTGGGCTACATCCCCAGCAGTGTGGGCAGCAGGTCAAGGGAGGTGATTCTGCTTCTCTAATAAGCTCTGGTGAGACCTTGCCTCCACCTCTGAGGTCCCCATCACCAAAAGAATGTGGAGTTGCTGGAGCGAGTCCAGGGAGGCCATGGAGATGCTCTGAGGGCTGGAGCACCTCTGCTATGGAGACAGGCTGGGAGAGCTGGGGGTGTTCTGCCTGGAGAAGGCTTCAGAGTGACATAGTTGCAGCCTTCCAGTACCTGAAGAAGCCTACAAGAGAGCTGGAGAGGGACTTTGGACAAGGGCCTGGAGTGACAGGACAAGGGGAAATGGCTTCCCCCTGACAGAGGGCAAAGGAAGACTGATATTGGGAAGAAATTCTTGACCTCTGTGTGGGTGATGAGGCATTGGCACAGGTTGCCCAGAGAAGCTGGCTTGGAGCAACCTGGTCCAGTGGAAGATGTCCCTGCCCATGGCAGGGGATTGGAACAAGATGATGTTTAATGTCTCTTCCAACCCAAACCCTTCTGTGGTTCTATGATACTATGTGCTTTTTGCTGGATATGAAGCACTTGGAAAGGTGAACATTGAAATAACCATGGAAGTGTTCAAAAGTGCTGCTGGGCCTGCTTGTTTCAGCTGGGAGCAGAGTGTGCTCTGCACCTCACTAAAGCAAAGCAGTTGCTCACTGCATGATTAATAGGCTGTGGCATTCAGAGCTCAGTTGAACTGAAGATATTCTGCTGCTTTTTCACAAGCAACGTTTTGCTAGAGGAAATCTCAGAAGATTTGGCATCTCACTCCACAAAGGCAGCACGCAGGGTTTCTCTCCCTACTCTCTTGTGCCACCACAAGGTGGATCTAGCAGATTTCATGGCTGCTTGTAAAGGTATCTGCAAGATACCTGGCATCCCTGGGATGTGTATGTCAGAGCTAGGTATTGCATCAGAGTCCAAGTGCAGAAGTTATTTGCATGGCTGTCTAAGCTGAAAAGCAGTAATACCTTCAGGATGGTCTGAATCAGCACTCCTAGAAGCCAGCTTTGGCAGGTCAACCCCAGCTTAGAAAGAGAAATTAAAAAAAAAAAAAAAGATAAAATATTTCACTGTATTAAAAAACCATAATCTAATCTAAAAAGCAAGAAAGTACAGCAGACCACAAACAAACCCAGGTAGAGCTACAACTCTGAAAACATGTACAGCTAGACTCGAAAATTTAAAGGGAGAGTTTTTGCTTTTACACTGCTCTCAAATTTTGGCAGTTCTGTCAACCTACTCCAACCCCTGGGCTATGCTTACCTTTGACCTTTAAGAGACACGCCTCTGTTTACAAAGCTAAGTGAAAGGTGTTTTCTGGTTGTTTAGGAAATTCTTGCCCTTCCAGTCTTTGCCCCAAGTCTCACATTCAGAGTTTTTGCAAAGTCTGAAAATATTCTCTGTAACACGTTGAAATTTCCTGCAGAATTTGTTAAATAGCTGCAAAGAGATAATACTTATAAATGTTTTTCGAGAATAAAAATATGTTTGTCACATCAAAAGCTTTATGCCCTGAGATCTCAATTCACAGGCACTTAAGTATTTTCTTAAGTCTATCCTTCATTAGCAAAATAATTATGCAGAGGCTTAATTTTGAAGTCAAAAGTACTCAAGAGACTTCCTAAGTGCTTTGCTGAAACTGATCCTTGAATCCCACATAATGAGTGAAGTTCAGTGGGGATGCCCCTAGAAAAGAAAAAGAGCACAAAATTTGCATCAGAATGCCTAGAATATCTGTGGCTTAAATACAGTTTATTTGAGCTGTTTAGAAACCATTTCAATGCACTTAACACCCACTCCTGCTGCTGTGTGGGGTTTTCTGACAACGGCAGATCACTGACATCTGTTTGTGTGACATGCAGGCAGATCTGCTCAACCCTTTCCAGCAATAATGAGTGTTCAATACACTGTCCAAAATTTTGCATTGCCCTGTAGAGCCAAAGTATGTGTCCATCCACCCTGTGAATTTTTAAATGTGAAGCACACACTTATAATAAGTTTTCTGGGGTTTGAGCTGAGGTTCACACAGGTCGATGAGCTCACTGGAACTGTATTGATCGCTCGGTTTCTGCCTAGGTATGTCAATGGGATGCACAGGGCAGGTTTCTCTTGTAGGGTATTTCTGTCAGGTAGCTTGTAAGCAGGTTAGCATTCTGCTAAGGATCTCTGGTTTAAAAATTGATTACAGTGTACAGGCAAAAAGGGATTCAAGAAACAGGCAAAAATACTAGTGTAGCTTGCTGGGGATGTAAGAGGTTAATAACACAATGATCCTTAGCTCAGAGATGTAATGGGGCTTAGACCCGAGTATAATTCCATTTGTCATGTATCATGGCATACATCCCCTCCACAATGTGTTACCATTATAAATGTTAGCTGCGCATCTGTGAGATTATTGTTTAAATCATTTTATCATACTACAGCTCATAAAAGCATTCTGTGCCTAAAAACAGTCTGTGGTATCAGGAAAGGCATCTTTCAGCATGATTTTAATATGATTGTTTTGATGGTATTGTAACAGGATCAGAGCTGATGCCCAAAGCTCTTTCTACCAGAATAGTTGGAGGAATATGGTGGTTTTTCACCTTAATCATAATCTCATCCTATACTGCCAACCTGGCTGCCTTCCTGACCGTGGAGAGGATGGAATCCCCCATTGACTCAGCAGATGATTTGGCAAAGCAAACCAAGATAGAGTATGGGGCTGTTAGAGATGGATCCACAATGACCTTCTTCAAGGTAAGATGGCATCAGCCAGCTCTGTGCTCGGACCGACTTGTGGCGCTCCTGCAGTAAATGGTGAGATGGAATCACAGCATTTGAAAGGACTAAGCATAGTAGGTAAATACATCATTTACCTATGGTGGATCCTTCAGCAATATTAATGTAAAAGATAGGAGGTTTCCCGCAAGACACACAGGAAAACAGTCTGATGTTGTAGTACTGTGAGGGGCAAACCCATGCACCTGTGATGGAGAGGTCTGAATGGAACCAGAGCATGGACCTGGGGGCATTCTCTTCTACATTGCTGCTCAGGGTGGGATCTCAGTTCCTTCCAGCCACTTGGCTGCAATCCCTTCTGAAGGTCACATTTGCACCATGCTAATACTGCAGGCAGTCCAAATGCAAGTTTGTTTGTCCCTTTTTTTAATTGCTCTCTGGTCAATATTACACAAACTATTAATACACAGGCCACATAGACACATGAACACATCTGTAAGTAAAAGACAATTTTCTGTGGATAATTGCTTTGTAGATAACTGTATTCTTTTTTTTCACGATTAGTATTAATTACATACAAAATGGATAATCTCATAAAATGTCAGTGTAAAAGCCAACAAGCTATAAATATAGAATACATGCACAAAATTCCTGTGACAGTTAGAATTAATTAGCAGCTTCCTCAGTAGTCTCAGCAGGGAAGTTAAGCGTTGAATGAACTGGTATCAGGCTTTTCCCTGTAGCATCTAAGGATGGTGTTTTTAGATAGTCAAACAAGCATTGCCTTTGAAGAGGATGAGACACTGTGGGGAAGCAGCATGTGAGGCAAAATAACATCTGTGCCATTCATGAACCCTCTCTTCTGCTGCTCCAGCCTGACCCCTGCCCTGCTTTAACCACGAGCTCTTATGAGGCAAAGAGGAATAGTGCTCAACCAGGATGTTTCAATCATGTGATAGACCTGATGGTCCAGCAGAGGCCACAAAGATGATGAGGGATCTGGAGCATCTCTCTGATGAGGACAGACTGTGAGAGGTAGGCCTGGTTAGTCTAGGGAAGACTGAGAGGGATCTCATCAATCTATACCGATATCTCTAAGGCAGGTGCCAAGAGGATGGTGCCAAATTCTTTCCAGTGGTGCTCAGCGACAGGACAAGGAATAATGGCCATGTAGGACATAAGGTGCAAAGACCAGATCAGTCTGGTCTTCAGGACTGTAAGAGACACGCAAAAGGATTGACAAAATGGCAAAAGGATTTCTGAATACTTCAAGCACAGAAAAAGATCCTGGTACAAAGCAGACTCTAAAGAGCTTTGGTTTTGGACTTTGTGCTTAAGGTAGCAGCAGGAAGCCCCTGGAAGATGAGATTACACAATGTAACTATTGGATGGGATGTAGATTTGGAACCATACCAGAAAAGCAAGGTGCTTCCACTGCTTTTCTGAAAACTCTCATTTACGTTTATTCAAACTTACATCACTTTTAATTAGTTGTGTTTATGATGCATGTACAAGCAGTTGTCATTTTCCACTCATTTGAATGCCTAACAGTAGTATATTTGTAATAGTTTACCCAGAAAGTATAAAGATGAAACATATTTCAAGAAAGTTTCTGCAGTGACTGTGACTTCTAGACAGGTAGTGGGGGAAATTAAAAGCAATTGAAATTATTTGTGGGGTAAAAATGGAGTTCTGACTTTGAAGGAGCCTTAGAGTCAGCCTACTCTCTGTACACAGACCCCAGATCTACCCATGCCAGATGAAAATACCCAGAAAACAGGGCATGGACAGTTAAGGACAGTTAAGCCTTGTAGGATGGCAAGCTGTCAGGATCTCAGGCAGCATTCACCATCTGTGGGCATGTCCACATTTGGGAGAAGTCCAACTGAAGGCAAGGTGTTTCACATCCACTAGCTGTGACACACACGTATTTCTCCAGAAGACTGTCTTGCTCTGCTTCCAACGTGTCTATAAATCTTCCATTGCTTTCTTGCCCCTCCGTAATAACAGATCTTATGCTGCAACTTGTGCCAGCTCCTACCTTCTAATGTTCAGTCATGTTTCCACTGAAATCGGTGAGAATTCAAAGGCCAGAATTTGGCATGTGATCTATTCTGGAAAAAGATGAGAGTTGGCAAGTTGAGAAGCTAAGATCTTTCTTTCAAGCACTTCTGAAAAAGGAATACATCCTTCCAGTAAATTCAATATCAGACTCAATCTACTGCATAAACACATCATCAATTTCAAAACAGATTCCCAACTGAACAGTAAAAATGGTTTCTACTTGTAAAGAGGCACTTAACCACCTTCAAAGTTTAGTGGTATCCTGTGGCTTACCAAACTGAGGTGGAATTTAGGTGACTTTCACAGATATTGAATTTACAGGTGAAGCATATTAACATTTAAAGCTTAAAGAACCAGAACATCAACTTCTCACAGGAATCCCCCAGACACTGGTATTTAATATGGTCTCCACACACTGAGTCTAAAATTAGCTATGAAGGCTATAAACCAAAGACAGGCCACATGAAGAGAGTGAGGATATACTGCCCCAGAGCTGGGCAAATGTAAGTGTGTGGAGGACCTTCAAGTCATATTAAAAGGTTGGTTTGTGTGCCTCATGCTGGGCTGCAGCATGGAGGAGTTGGGCAAAGGTTGGCTTTGCCATTTTGAGACACAATTGTTTCTGTTGACAGTTTCTCATGGCTGTAGATCTAACTTCATATTTAATCCAAATGGGACATTGTGTGCTCAGGGTCATTTGAGAGGGCACAAGGAAGAGAGATGTTGAGCCATGTGGGCACTGTGCAAGTGCTCAAAGGGTTTTTGGTCTGTAGGGAATATATCCTGAGGGTAGCATGCACAGGGCTCCAGCACACCTCTGTGCAGGATCAGGTTTTGTTTGCATATCCTCCAACAAAGACAGAAGAGCAAAGGGTGCTGGCACTTTCCTTGCAGCATGCCTGATCCCTTGCAGGCTCCCACAGCAGGTGGCAAGGAGTGAGGAGGACAGAATCTTCAAACTGTAAGAGTTGTCTGGGGCTTCTGGCATCCCTCTTCCCTGTGCAGCTGTGTGTGTGGACACAGGACATGTGCACACTCTTGGCAAACCTCCCCTTAACCTCTGTGGGAGAAGGATGAAATCCTTAAGTCTGATTGCAATGGAAAGCTGAAAGCAAAAATGTGCTTGGAAGCCATTTGGGATTTGTTTGTCAAGCTTTATCCTTGAAGTACATGACTTCTAGGCAAGTGATATCAATACAAAAGGGCCAGATGAATACTTTATTCATTATCAGGCTTTTGGAGTAGTGTGTTTGCTCCAACAGGCAGGAGCATGGCTTCTGAGGGCAGCAGTATCCAGCTGCACTTACTTGGCTGGTCATGTGCTGTAATCCATATAACAGCATTAGCCCAAAAAACTTCAGAGCACTTCACAGTCGTGCCAGTAGTGAGATTCCTGGCGCTGCAAAGAAAGTGAAGAAAAGAGATTCCTCAGCATAAAGCACAGTAAGAGGGAAAGGCTACAGGAAGGAAAACCCCGTGACCAGTCTCTTTCACTCAAGATGTGCAATTGGCATTGGTCACAACAAAAGGCTGAGGAGTATTTGACAAGTTCAGTCTGGGTGCTGGTGTGATTCTGTGCCTTCATTTTCCCTCCTTAGAAATCCAAAATATCAACCTACGAGAAGATGTGGGCGTTCATGAGCAGCAGGCAGCAGACAGCATTGGTGAAGAACAATGATGAGGGTATCCAGCGCGTGCTCACAACAGACTATGCCCTGCTGATGGAGTCAACTAGCATAGAGTATGTGACCCAGAGAAACTGCAATCTCACCCAGATCGGAGGCCTCATTGACTCCAAAGGCTATGGTGTGGGAACACCGATAGGTAAGTTGATTTTTGCCACAGCTGCTCTGGATCACACTCAGCAATGCTCCCTCTGAAGCTGAGGTGGCCATTTGAGTCAGCTCTAGTCTTCTAGAACTTGTTCTTTTTGGAGCAAGTCCAGAGGAGGCCACGAAGTTGATAAGAGGACTGGAGCATCTCCCCTATGAAGGCAGGCTGAGGAAGTTGAGGCTGTTCAGCCTGGAGAAGAGAAGACTGCGTTCCACCTCATAGCAACTTTTCAATATCTGAAGGGACTACAAGGGAGCCAGAGAGGGACTCTATGTTAGGTACTGCAATGATAGGACAAGGAGTAACGGGTCCAAACTGAAGGAGGGGAAGTTTAGGTTAGATATTAGGAAAAGGTTTTTTACTGTGAGGGTGGTGAGACACAGGCACAGGTTGCCCAGGGAAGTGATGGCTTCCCCAACCCTGGCAGTGTTCAAAGCCAGGCTGGATGAGGCCTTGAGCAACCTGGTCTAGTGGGGAGGTGTCCCTGCCCATGGCAGGGGGTGTTGGGACTAGATGATCTGTAAGGTCCATTCCAACCCCTAAAATTCTATGATTCCATGATTCTAGAAACCTTTCTCACCAAAACAGGCCTTAGGAGCCTCCTTTTAGGCTAAACATACTTCTGCCCCGTTCATCTTCAGGCAGTCTCTGGAAGCAAGAGGGAATACAGCAGTGAAGGCTACATCTGCAGGATGAGACCAAGTGACATGCTTGCCTCCTGGAGCATTCCATTGGAAGCAAACTGGTTGTCTATCCTCTGAGCTGCTTGACGTGCAAGTAGCCCTGCTGAAATTCAGTTTAGTTTCTGAAATCAGGCAGTGAGTGTCTCTGGGAAAGTGGAAATTGGCAGGATAAATGTTATGTCCAACAAAATGTTAAGAGAGGACATAGAAAACACAGCGAGAATGATGCACTGATGGGGTTTCATGTGACTAAGTGAGAATGGTGTTCAGTCTGGAGAAGAGAAGGCTCCAGGGAAACCTTAGAGCCCCTTCCAGTGCCCAAAGGGGCTCCAAGAGAGCTGCCAAGGGACTTGGGACAAGGGCCTGGAGTGATGGGACAAGGGAGAATGGCCTCCCAGTGCCAGAGGGCAGGGTTAGATGGGGTATTGGGAAGGAATTCTTCCCTGTGAGGATGGTAAGGCACTGGCACAGGTTGCCCAGGGCAGCTGTGGCTGCCCCATCCCTGTTCCAGGCCTGGCTGGCTGGAGCTCTGAGCAACCTGGTCTAGTGGAAGATGTCCCTGTCCATAGCAGAGGGTGGAACTGGATGGACTTTAATGTCACTTCTCACACATGAGTTTTCCATGTCACACTCAGTTCATAGCTATGCAATTTTATTGTTTTGGGGAGAATTATTCAAGGCAATATCAGTTCACACAGATACAACAGGCGAAGGATTTGGTTCATCCATTTCTTGATAGATGAGATATAAATAAGGGAGAAACACCTCTGCACATTGAACTGTCTTTCTTTATGCTGCTGAGTACCTCAGACAGATGGTCCCATAGATAACACTTTGAGTATATTTTTCCACTGGATATGTGAGAACAGCCTTCTCACCTTGAGGAAAATGATACAAAAGCTAAAATCCCAAATAAAGACTAAAGTATGGCCTTGCAGTTAGAAAGCTGCAACACTTTAAACAAAGAACAATGAAGGAGTAATTGGAACAGATGGTAGTCCTCAGAGAGAGTGCATCCATTGGAAATACAGCTGTGGTATATATTTATAAGATGTTTTTTGTACGACAAATGCGCCTTAATTTTTTCTTACGGAAAACCAGCAAAATTCAAAGGAATAGATATCCCCAAGCGCTGTGGAATGATTCAGGACCATCAAGCACCTTATAAACTATTGATTTCACAAACCTTCCAGTCTTCACATGGTCCCCAAAATGCTCTCATACCATTCAGGAGTATTGATTGCAGCGGTTGTGTAGAAAAAAAGGGGGGCAGAAAAAAGGCTTCTCTGTGACAACAAAGTTTTAGCCAGACTTAACTGACCTGCATTTCTTCCTTCAGGAGAATGTACAACCACAGGGCTAGGGTTTGCAGCAGAAAAATTATGCCTTGCCCTCCAAAATTTCCAGTGAATGAGCTGAATATCACCATATAGCTCCCCAGGAAACAGGGAGGGGAATTTCCAAAGGTTCTCTGAGTCCAGGAAATGTACTGTTTTATCAGAGCATCTTCTGCAAGTTAAAAACTTCAGATACAGGCTGTCATCCAACTTCTGACTACGCAATTGACCATCCCCCTGTTTTGGGCACTGGTGAGGCACCTTGAGTGCTGCATCCAGTTTTGGGCCCCTCACTGCAAGAAAAACATTGAGGTGCTGAAGCTTGTCCAGAGAAGGGAATGGAGCTGGGGAAGGGGCTGGAGCACAAGGAGGGGCTGAGGGAGCTGGAGGAGCTCAGCCTGGAGAAAAGGGGGGTCAGGGAGGACCTTCTCACTCTCTGCAACTCCCTGACAGGAGGTGCAGCCAGGTGGGAACAAGGGACAGGACAAGTGGAAATGGCTTCAGGCTGCGCTACAGGAGGTTCTGGTTAGACATCAGGAGGAAAGGGCTGTCAGGCACTGGAAGGGGCTGCCCAGGGAGGTGGTGGAGTCACCATCCCTGGAGTCATTGGAGGAACAACTGACTGTGGCACTCCATGCTGTGGTCTAGTTGACAAGGTGGTGATAGGTCACAGGTTGGACATCTCAGAGGTCTTTTTCAAATGAAATGATTCTGTGATATGTCAGGACAGGTTTTAACTCAAATGTCACTGCCAGTGCTGATATGAGTAATTCCAACACTAAAGCTATTACCAGTTACTTGAGAGAGTGCTAAGAAAGTAGATCAGTGCATTCCTTGGCTTAAGAGGTAGGTTGTTAATAGCTCAGAGGCCATAAATGACATGCTGAATATTCAAAGAGGTGTTGGGTTGGATTTGTGTGTGGATTTAGAGCTCACCAATAAAACATCACCAATCCCACACTCCAGGCACACTTGACAAATTCTAAAAGCACATACATAAATATGGACATACCTGTTACCCTCAAGATGAATTGTGAAAATGCTGTTGGCAGCACAAACATCACAAGAAAGGATGATCATTCCCACAAATCCTGCATTGTGACTCAGACTGCTTCACATTACCTAACAGCTATGTCCTTTCAGACAGGGGAAAATGAATGAGTCCTACAGTCTAACAGACTCCAGCTATCAGGGCAACAAACCTTTCTTAAGGTAGAAACAATTCTGCTCTCTTTTCTTCAAGAGACTGCTGTTTCCAGTGGTAATAATTCACCTCTCTGTGTAAAGCCAGTTTTGAAGGTGTTTCTGGTTTGTTTGCCGTTGTGCTTATTTTTGGTTTTTCAGTAGCATGCATAGAAATCATCTGTTCTTCAGCAGGCATATTTTCCATTCAGTGCTGGCTACCTCAAGCAGTGGCTGTTATTTGCTGGCTTTCCAGATGGACTTTGGATAGTCTGACACATGTCTCTTGGCATCTGTGGTCACAGCATGGCCTAGTGCTGGCAGTACAATGCACTGAGAAACAGCTGAGTGTTGGCAAAACAAATGAAGAACTGCAATGTTTCTCATGCTGATTGTCCTCAGACAGTGCTGGGGGCTAAAGGAAATGGAAAGGAGAGAGGGCAGCTTGTATTCGTGCTACAATTACTTTTAATAACGTCCTGCACGGCAATATACGGAAGAAACTGAAGCTGTGAGGACAAATTTCTGAGTCTATTTAGATTCACAAAAGTGGTGCCTTAGTGAGATTTTTCTAAAGGGTCTGTGTCTGTGTGTACCACACTATTGCTGGAATTCTGGCACACCTTCTGCCTTAAAAGTTTGTTTACCTTGATCAGGTTGAGAATTGCAACAGCTTTAATTTGCAGCAAAAAGCGACTTTCGGTGAAACTGCAGTTTAAGAAAATCTTGGAATCACAGAATCATGGAATGGTTTGGGTTGGAAGGGACCTTAAAACTCATCCAGTTCCACCCTCTGCCATGGGCAGGGGCACCTTCCAGTAGACCACATTGCTCACAGCCCCATCCAGTATGGCCTGGAGCACTGCCAGGGATGGGGCAGCCACAGCTTCTCTGGACGACCTGTGCCAGTGCCTCACCATCCTCACAGGGAAGAGTTTTTTCCAAATATCTAATCTAACCCTACCGTGTGTCAGTTTGAAGCCATTCCCCCTTCTCCTGTCACTACATGCATAGTCTCATTAATGTGCTAGAAAAGAGAAAAGATGGATAGTAGTTAGCTACATGGACAAAGGGCTTTTGACACTGTATTTCAGACCAGACAGTAAATGCCTCCAGTTGTAGAAAGTCCAGCATGGCAGGATTTGGGGGCACATATGTGCCTTTGGAGCCAAAAAGCCTTCCATAGACTCACAGAATCATTCTTGTACTCTCTCCTGCTTGCTCTCATAAAACCTTTGTCCCATAAAGAAAAGTCCCTCTCACAATGCCCAAACTGACTTCCATTGGTCTGTTATTAATAACAGGATTTCTGCTATTATTGTTGATCTTCACCTTCTGGGAAAAGCTAATTGGTAGAAATTTCCTTTAACTAGGAAGGAAAACAGTGACCCTCGTTGCTTCAGAAACAAAGTGAGGGGCAGGTCTCTCGCTTGTCCCCCTTGAAGGCTATAGATTTGTGCTTCTGCAGCAACCCAAGCTGGCTGAAGGGACTCACAGGCAACAGAGATTTTTGGAAAATGGAGAGCCAGAGTAGAGTATGTGAGAGGCAAACCTAAACAGACTGAACCACCCAGTGTGACCCTGCTATTTGCTAGATACTGTACAGGCCCATTAATGCTGCAGAGCCAGAAGACACATCATTTAGCAAGCTGTTGGCCTGCAAACAAAATGAAATAGTTGCTATTTTCAGCTTGCAGTGCCAGTATTGTTGCAAGTCACAGAAAAAAAGGACTCGGCTGCCCAGTGTTCTTATAAGCTGTAAGCAACTGAAGTGGAATTGAGGGCTTATACAGGTATAAATGAGGAGAGAAAGTGTCTGACTGACTGTGGGCTATTCTTAGACAGCCACTCATTTACATGCAGTAGGAAAAATAAACAGATGTTGAAGTCAATAGAAGAGATGCAAAGCAGAAATTCTCAAAGGATACTCAAAGCAATATTCAAACATGATGTGGAGGAATTACTTAGCAAGAAAACCCACTGCCAAGGCTTAAATAAACCTCAGTAGGAGACCCTAGAAATTATATTGAATTCTCAAATAACTGCACCAGTGGTGCCTTCTGCTTTCCAGTCCCCAGGGCAGGCACCAACAGATAGTTCTCTTCCCATCTCCATCCATAGAGAAAATAAAGACTTCCTAGCTGGAATAATCAATCTTGTGATAAGGGAGCACTTTTGCTGCAGATGATTTGCTCCTTCCCCAGTACTGACAGGTGTTGCTCTCACCTTGCAGGATCTCCTTACAGAGACAAGATCACCATTGCCATCCTCCAGCTCCAGGAGGAAGGAAAGCTACACATGATGAAGGAGAAGTGGTGGCGAGGCAACGGCTGCCCCGAGGAGGACAGCAAGGAAGCCAGTGCTCTTGGGGTGGAGAATATTGGGGGCATCTTCATAGTGCTTGCTGCAGGGCTGGTTCTTTCAGTGTTTGTAGCCATCGGTGAATTTATATACAAATCGAGGAAAAACAGCGATATTGAGCAGGTGAGTCAGCCATTTCCAGTGTTCTTGTTAGAGGGCTGAGGTTTGTGAATGTGGAGGTAGCTATATTAAAGATCTCTTTGCTGGATTGTAGATTTTTGTATTGCTGAACTCTCACCAAGCGTTTCTGGCTCTAATGACAAATAATTTATTAATAAGAACAGGGAAGTGCCTCACCCACAGTCCAATTAGTGCTGCTTAGCAGGGCAGTGCAGACCAAGAGCAAATAATTTCTCAAACAGTTTCTGCTTGATCTCTAAGTATAAAGTACTTCAAGTATAAATTAAGTTGGAAAGAAATAAAACACAACTGGGTTGTTAGTTTTTTCTATTACATTAACGTGAGCCCTTTGAGTAACACAAGAATGTACACCCAAATCCCTAAGCGTAATTTTCCTCTTGCTCTAGAAAGCACTTTTTTTCAGTGCGAGGAGTTTACACACTGTGCTGAAGGATGCACTTCAAAGCAGGGAGAACTACTGAAAGGTGATGAATGCCACTGTAAAGTAAGATTATGGAGCTAAAGAAATTCTGGTTATAGCTCCACTGAAGTGTAATGAGCAATATAAAAGGGCAGAGGGAAAACAAAGGAAATGCTGTGTATAAATCATGCCTTGAGTGTTACAGCAGTTTGTGAGAAAGAATCAATCATTACAATCCAGTGTAAACAGCCATTTACTAAACCACCAGCCATTGTAAAAGAAGCAAGGCATGAGCAGCAACTTGGAGTCTGTTCCTGAAGCTGTCTGCCAGCTCTTTTACTCTGGCTGTCTGCCCTGGGGCTGATTTGGATCTGGCCATGTCCTAGATCCTCATGTAGCTGAGTTTGGCTCAGCTGCTATAGCTGCCCTGATCCTCTACACTTCAGCACTACTTACCATAGGGACATGGGTCACATTGCACTGCATGGTCAGTGAGGTACCCCGATGATCAAGGTGGCCCCTAAATCACCAAGAGGTTCATATCACCTCACTTCAGGTTACTAGATAGGAGGCATCTACTTGGAAGTGAGTTGTTGAAGCTCACATTGTACTTCTAGATGGGAAAGGCAGGAACTTTTCCATGGGCGATTCATCCTCTTCATCCAAGGTGTAATCCTGCAAGGCTGGTGACATAAATGCCATAAAATATTGTTGAGACAAATGACCTTAACAAAGGCAACAGGAATGAGTGGGAGGAGAAGGAGAACGTTTTGAACTCACTCTGGGAGGTGCAGTTTCCACTATGTGGTGGTGCTGGAACATGAGAGAGATTGGGACCTGAGTAAAAGCAGGCAGCCAGGGCTGAGGGCCTGGAGAGGACAACATCTGATTTTGGATAGGATAAATCACCTGTAGCTCCTTGCTGCCTCTAAGAGCTCGTCACAAGCTAAAGCCACACATCTGCTATTCAGACAGCTGAAGGGAAATGAGCTGAGTCCTACCATGCATCTTCATTTTTCAGTGGTGTGATTTTGGGTCCGTGACACCTAATGCCCATGTCAATGGACTTGGTCCTCTCAGTATCCTGCAGGAGAGGACCATTCCTGGCCACACAGACATCTCCATGTCTGCCTGAGCAAGTGCCATTAAAAGCAATGACACTGTCCACAAACAACAGATGCAGCTCATGTGGAGTAATCTCAGGCTATATTAATAAAAGTGTCCCCATTTTGGAACAAATCAGAGATAAAGGATTAATGCATTTGCACATATCGCAGCTTTCTGATTAGTGCTTTAGCCCATTTTAGCACAAAATGCATAAAAAAATGTGTAGATACCTTTGTTTCTTTCATGTCTTGGGAGTTCTTTTATTCAAATACATTTTGGAGACCAGTTGCAGCTAATTAAAGTGTTTAGTATAAATGCTAATATGGTGCAGAATATCCTGGAAACTTTTCAGGAGTCTGTGAAAGGCAATGCATTTCTGAAGGCATCACTAAAGTAGACCTAAAGCTTTAAATCAAGAGGGGTTTTTTATTTACTAATCAGTACTTTGGGTGAATAAGTATTCAGGGTTGCATATAGGTGTGTATACATGCACCATTTCTGAGACTGCACTGCTATTTCACAGCAAGGTGCTGCTTATTATAGGCAGTCTCTTAATAATTAAAACCTTTAAGAGAGTTAATGTGGCACATCATGTTTCTTTTCCAGAAGTAATTTTACAGAGAGTCAAATACCAGTGATTTGAGTGTCACTTTCTGCTTTCTCTCAGATTGTTTCCTTTTTATTCTGGTGAAATAAGAAGCTTAGATGGAAAATGCTGTGCAGTGTATGTTATCACTAAGCTAATCCAAAGCGTTGTTGAATACAATCTATGACTTTTCTGTTTCCATAACTAAAGTCTCTTTTGATTTAAATAAGCTTTTGAATCTCATTCTCATATTTGTTTTCAATTTTACTTCTTTCATTTATTTCTTTTTCTCCATTTTTCTTTTCTTGCATGCAAGGCCTTTTGTTTCTTTTACGGACTACAGTGTAAGCAAACCCATCCATCCAACTCCACCTCTGGCACCACCTTATCTACGGAGTTAGACTGTGGCAAGTTAATCCGAGACGAGCGAGGGATTCGAACACAGCCCTCAATTCACACTGTATAGTCAGGAAAGGAAAAAGGTGTGTCCGATGGGAAACATCATTAAACCTAAACAGTGCACCTAATGGCAAAGGTTGTACTCCCTAGCACACAGTTAAGGACAACTCCACCTCTGGCACCACCTTATCTACGGAGTTAGACTGTGGCAAGTTAATCCGAGACGAGCGAGGGATTCGAACACAGCCCTCAATTCACACTGTATAGTCAGGAAAGGAAAAAGGTGTGTCCGATGGGAAACATCATTAAACCTAAACAGTGCACCTAATGGCAAAGGTTGTACTCCCTAGCACACAGTTAAGGACTTCATAGTGTCCTTCAGCAGGTTTTAAGCTTGTCTAACGTAAATTGTCTAAGTCCCTGAAATCTGGGAAGTTTAAATGCATGTCACAGCAAATAATTACACCTACAGCCAAGAGTGGGTGTAGTAGCTTTTAAGACTCTATGTACAATTGCCATCTTGTCATTTCATGGGGTAATTCACCTATTTCAGGTAAGAAAAATTATTTACCTCCTTTTCATCTCCTACCAAACCCAAGCTGAACAATGGCAGCCTCATTACTAAAAGCATGGAGAAATATTTAGCTTGGTCTCTGCTGAAGCATTCAGCAAGTGGGCCAGGCAGTTCTTTATATACCTCAGAAAACAACCTGCAGGGCTCCATTAACTTTCTGAACCCCTGTTACAAGCAGCCAGAGATTTTCAGCTGGCATATCTTATTCCCAGTGTCAATATTTAATGAATTTTAATTCAACCATTTAAAATTCATTAGTCAAAGCCTCCAAGTAACTATCATACAACAAAATCATATCTATCAGTTAAATTTTACACTGTGGAACCGTTAACATTTAAGAATATATTCAACAGGAGCACCCTCAGGCACCCCCTGTAAATACCCTTCACAGAATAACTCTGTTGTCTTCCTTGAGTAATTCATGGTGTTCATTGTAAGGCTTTCTAACATAGAAAATTCCTTTGTGGAAAAATCAGGATATCAGTTTATATCAAGCAGTAAAGCCTTGGCATTGTTTTGCATATTGAAACACTCATGGAATTTTTTGTGTAGGAAGGACGTTGGCAGTGGATGTGTTTTATACCCAGAAAGGATAACAGTTGGGTTTCTTCTAGTCTTCAGCTAGTCAGGGGGGACTGACAGGGCAGGAGATAATGGACTGGATCTGTTTATACCAGCAAAAAAACATATGACAACAATCTGAGATACACAAAGTGTATAGAAATGCCAGCTTGTAGGGTGTCATGGACTGTGGCAAACCACCATGTTTTCAAAACCTGATTACCTTTTATCTTTCATTGTATCCCAGATTACCACCAGTTTCACCAATTCATTTCCCACCCCTCACACCTGCTTTATGTTCCCTTTCCCAATGAAGTTCCTGCTCATCAAACAAGTTAATGATGTGTTTTATTGAGGGCCATTTCTGCACTCTGCTGCAATTAGATAACTTGTTTGAGTGGATGCCTTCACACAATTGCCAAGGTGCTGTTGTGAAGCTCTGCTCTCCCCTTGAATTGTTTCTCTCATACCACGCCCCTGAGGAATGCCAGAATATACAGTGACCTGTGTTTTCCTTCCATTCCTGTTACAAGTTTTTATCAGCATTATTCATGCTGGCAGCAGGCTAAGTATTTTTTGTGACAAAGATGTATTGCTCATAGCTAGGCCATACTAATTCTTCTCTGCTCATCCACGTACGTGAGTGTTTATGCTTCACTCCAGATGCTGCAAGAAATTGTCCTGCTCTTAATGGCCCTTTAACTTGTTTGAATAGGGCCTTGAAAACTTTGGTTGTTCATGAAATGAGCCTTCTTACCAGCAAAGACCTGAATTAGGTCTTCTGTATATCTGATTTAAGAAAGCACTTTTTATTTGCAGTTTCCCAGTAGAAGAGGCTTAAAACTAATTAAATTCAGCTTCTGTCAACTCTCAGAGGAGAAGGAAAATGCCTAATGTGTTTATCTCCATCATTACTCCATGCAAGAAATCCTCTGGGTTGCAGCTTCAACCAGTTTTCTAAACAGTTCTTGGATGAATGCAGAATCCAGGGAATTTGTAACTTTTTGGGTAAACATTTTCGCATCTGTCAAGGCAGCAGTCAGGTTGTTAGTGACAGCCATCATTTCCCTATGTCTAGCTGTCCCCACAGACAACCTCACAGACTTTGGCTTGCCTGTGGGAATTGTAAAGCAGCTCCTCCTTTCCCTAACAGAGCTTCATCCCTAGCTAAAAAGAGAGTTTTCCAAAAGCCTTACTTGCTCCTTAGCAGCTTTCCCAGCAGCTGAGGCAGGGAAGAGCTGGTGTGCCACCCTGGTGCTAACAAATCCATGCTTGTAAAGGCAGTTTTGGCAAGGTTTGCTGCAGCTCCAAGAAAAGGCAAGTGCCTTTACCTGAAGGTGAACAGTGTGGCTCAAGGAAGGCACAGCCCACAGCGTCCTCCATGAAGTGCATGGGCACCTGGGATAACTCTTGCAGAGGTATAACAAGCTTCAAGAAAAAGGGTTAAAGCACTGAGAGTTTCCACTTATTCATGACCTCTATACTTTGAAATTCAGCCACAGAAATACTCTGTTCACAAATAAAGATGGAGGCTATTATATCTTCCTAACCTGCAGCCTCGCAAGACATGAATTGAGTCCTTTCTCAGGTATGTGTCAGCACAAGGGCTTTGCTGTGCAACCAGCACAGAGACAACTCCAGGGCAGTGGTCACAGCCCCAAGCCTGACAGAGCTCAAGGAGCCTTTGGACAATGCTCTCAGGCACATGGTGGGATTGCTGAGGTGTCCTGTGCAGGGCCAGGAGATGGACTGATGATCCCTGTGGGTCCCTTGCAACTCAGGATATTCTGTGATTCTGTGAACTCTGCCTGTGTTGGATGAGCCACCATAGACTCCATCAGTTCTAGTGCTGCAGCACCAGTAAAGCTTAACCAGAGCTATCTGGGGAGAAAAATGGCTATTAGCATACTCTTATGCCATTTTGTATTAATTTTTGTTTTGCTGTGCCTGCATTTTGTTCAGAACTTCCCAAGTATTCAAATTAGTAAGTGCTTGCAAAAAATGGCAGAGGATTTGTCACACCAAAGCCACCTACTGTGGGAAACAAAGGGGCTGTGAATAAGGAAGCCCTGAGCCTTTGTCGGGGTTATTTGGCTAGGGTCAGTGTGCCAACCTTTGTTTAGAGGCAGTTCCTGCCCTCATCAGTCTGCACGAGGAGGAGAAGGGGGAGAAGGAAGACATCCCCTATCTGAGTTCGGTTCTTGCAAAATAGATTTTTTTTGTGAAGTGGTCAGGGCTGCAAATTTCCCCTCTTCAACAAACATCAGCTTGAACTCCTCTATTTTCAGGCCATAACCAAGCACAGCTGTGGCAATCTGTACCTTCACTGAGCAGTCTCAGTTGTGTTTAGATGGTTTGGGACACCAGCAAGTAGCTTTGCTGGTTTATTTTTGTCTTGCAAACAGAAAACAGAGGAACAGTTTCCGTAACTGAGGAAGAGTTAAATTAATCCATGGATTATTGTCATACTGTTTTGACAATCTCTGCTCAATAGACTCTGACAGGTTAAAAGACTTAATTTGGTGATCTCCTCATGCAATTAGCCTTCAGTGACAGAACACTCACACAAGATTCTTAATGTGCCACAACAGGAGTTTGCTCGCTAGGAGTAATTATTTGGGATATGTTTCCTTTGGTGCACTAGGCACAAATAAATCACTTTTCTTTCAGAAGACACATGTCCCAGCTATGGGTCCTTCACAGTCATGAGGGCATTGCAGAAATAAAATCCTGACTTCTGCACTTCCTCCTCTGCCCCTAAGCTGGTCAGGTGTTCTTCCAAACTAAAAGTAGGCTCACATCCCTTGATTTTCATAGTCCTCAGTTCTTCAACATAGCACACTGGTTTTGGGGTGGCTTTTTTAGTGTTATTTAGTTGGTTTTGCAAGATATTAATAAAATGAAATAGTGAAGTCTTGTCCCCAGTGGTCGTCCAGCAGCATAAGCAGCAGATCAATAATCCTGACTACAGGTTCTTTTTTTCAGTCTTATTTCTACTTTATGTTATTCTTTTAAATTCTCAATCTGTAATTATCCTAAAGCTTAACACAGACTTCTGTATGGGAGTGTAAGGAAGGATTTGGGAGGTTCATGGCTAAGCTTTTATATCTAGCTGAAGACCAAAGGTCAAAGTCTCACATCACAAGGAGAGCAAAATCTATTCTGTTTTTAAAAGTTGACATTTCCTTTTACATGCCATGTCCTGCAGCATTTTGACACTGCCAGGATGAGAAAGTTAAGCTGACTAAAAGCAAAATGTTGAAGTCATTACTCTGTTGTAAAAGGTATTGCTCTGTGCCCATTCTGCTCTCATTCTGGGCAAGACCTCAAAGTGGACTGAACAGCATGTGAAAAAGAGTGGGTTTTGAACAAACCCTCTCAGTTTGGTTACCTGAATATGAAGAATAGTATTTAATATTTACTAAAAGATTAGTATATTCCCTTTTTAATAGAATTTCAGTGCCAACATCCCCCTTTTAAATGCTACTTTAAAGGTGCTGTTCAGAGGGCTGTCAGGGCCATCTTGAGAGACCCATGGAATGTCTTCCATGTCTATGACTTTCCTGTAAACCTGGCAGCATTCTGGTTGAGTTTGTGCTCTTTCTGCACCACAGTTTTTTACTGCTTCAAAAGTTCAAGGCAGTTCCAGTCTTTGGGCATCTGTTCAGTTTCCTATTTGCACCCACAGGGTGCAATAAATAAGATTTTGGACTATGCTTCCTGAGGCTCAAAAGAAAGTTCACCTGTAACTGTCCTTCTGAATGACTGACCAAACCCCTGAAAGTTCAAAGTATCATCTCAGATTGCTCTTTTAGACCACCTGAAGCTCTGCTGGATGGCAGAGGGGCAGAGGAAGCCGTGTATCTCCCAGGTTTTTAGTGCTCTTTGCCACCTTCAACAACATTTTCTCAAGGGAAGTAGGATCTCAGACACAGATGTATGCACAGAATTGATCAGATCATTGGAAGATCATAGAATCAAGGAATTATAACATGGTTTGTATTGGAGGGGACCTTGAAGATCATCTCGTTCCATGCCCTGCCATGGGCAGGGACACCTTCCACTAGACCAGGTTGCTCCAAGCCCTGTCCAACCTGGTCCTGAACACTTCCAGGGATGGGGCAGCCACAGCTTCTCTGGGCAGCCTGTGCCAGTGCCTCACCACCCTCACAGGAAAGAATTCCTTCCCAATATCCCATCCAACCCTGCCCTCTGGCAGTGGGAAGCCATTCCCCCTTGTCCTGTCACCACACTCCCCAGTCAAAAGATCTTTGAAAAATCAGTCCAGGGTCTTATATCTACATTTAATTCATTGCCTCATATCGGCAAAACATGGCAGTGGTGGTTTGAGTCCCTTGAAACTAAGCATAATGTAACTGCAAAAGTAAAACTGCTTTGATGCTTTTACAAAGCCAAGAGCAGGAGCTGCAAGGTGCAGGACCCCAGAAGCTATTACTGTAACCCTCCTCCTGTCCCTCTCCCAACCCACTCTCTGTAGGATGGCTGAGCTTGTTCCCATGTGTGCTGTGTGTGTGTTTCAACCTCTCCCATGAGTAGTCAATGCACTAGGACCTTGCACTGCCAGAATGGGATAGGAGAGAGTCTCAATAAGGCAGATCCCTTTCAGATTTTGAATGTCTTACTTCCATATTTCCTTGGGTGGAGAAAACATCATCCATTTACAGAAAAGGTCATCAACTACAACAGTAATGTTTTTATATTTAGTTTTAGATGTAATTGCTATTGATAAACAATTAGGCAAAAGTCTAATTCTTAGGCAAGACCTAAATATCAAAGCCATTCCTAAAAATAATTTCAAGTCTTCCTGATAATATTTATTTTAAAATTCAAAGCAGTTGGAAGTGGAGCCATTGGGCACTTCACAAAGCATAGAGTCAGCTATTACAAACCTCACATACTTAATGTCAGCAATATGTTCTAGATATCTAGCTGCAGATGTAAAATGGTCTTCATGGGACTCTTTTGTTGATGTGAAATTGAAAGGCATTATGATAATTGCACAGTCTGAATAATATGAATCCGTTTGGAAAATTAAAACACAAGCCTATTAACAAGGCAGTAAAATGTACTGTCTCATCTGCAGACATCATCCCTGTATGCACTTTGCAGAGACTGATGGCTGTGATTGAATACAAAACATTAGTAAGAACAACAGGGAAAATAAAAATAAACCCTATCAATCCTACAAAGGGTTAATAGGATCCTTATTTACCATGGAGTTCTGGATTCACTTTGTAAGCTAGATTTGGAATGCTCAATTAAAACTAAGGTAGCAGAGAGCAATAATCCATGCCATGTCAGCCACTTAGAGCATCTAGGTTTATTAGCCTGAAAATAAGTGGTGCTACTCTCTGAAAAAGCCTGGAGCAATATAGAAACAATGTTAGGATGATACCTGCTGCTCTTGCTGTTGCCAGGGGGTGTGGGGCTGCAGCAGGCACCTGTGCCTCTAACAACCCCAGGAATGCTGGAATTCCTGTATCATACTGACAAAGGCGACATTTAAATGATAATTGCTCCAGCAAATGCCTGGCTATCACCAGACCGTAGTTGAAATAAAAGCAGTACACTGCCCTGGCCTATGCCTATCCCATTTGGGAGGGGTGGCATGAATTAATAGAAGTTTAATTAATGTTTACTTCAGAATTTTAGATGGACAAAAATTAAGCATCTCGAAGAAAGAGCATATTAAACTATAAATTTAACATACTATGCATGCCCTATCCTTGAAGTGTTCCAGGCCAGGTGGGATGGAGCTCTTGAGCAATCTGGTCTAGTGAAAGGTGTCCTTGCCCATGGCAGGGGGTTGGAACTGGTAGAGCTTAAATGTCTCTTCCAACCCAAACCAGTCTGTGACGGGTCTTAGCCTGTGTGCAGCCCATCCCACAAATGGACATGATGACATACACTTGATACACATTTAAAATGCACACACAGATGCTCTGATGTCTGGAGCTCGTTTGCAGAACCAGAGTTACACATGTTACAGAGAGGCTTTACACTGGAAAGGAAGCACAAGGTGTGGGATTCACTTCTCTGGGATTCCCTTGCTTCCTTAAACAAACAATTTATTCTGGATTCAGGTTACCCTCAGACTCTCCATCTGAAAATATTCCTCTGGAATAGCTAGCTACTAGTAGAGCTTGGGGTTTCTCCTTTTCAAGTCATATACCTGTTTTTACCTTTTTTTAGCCCTGTATATCTGAGGTCACTGTTGGATGATTAGTGGTTATGAACTGGACATTGCCCACCTTGCACTGGTTTCACTCTAGAAGGGAATTTAATTTTTGTCTGATACAAAGAACCATGTCTGTGCTGCCACTGTCATTTCACAAGACCTGTAGTTTTATCCCATTGTTTTAAAGCTGGTCAGTTCTACAGTTCTGGAGAGGGGTTGGTAGGAAGGATTTATTTAGCCTGATGAAGGTAAGGTTTTTTTTCACACTGCTGCCATCACTTCATGTTATATATAAATCATCTATTCATATATATTTGCACAAAACAATTTTTTTGGCAATGCCAGATATTTCCACTTTTTGGTGGGGATTTTTTTGTGTTACTCATAATTATTCTTGCTGTTAAAGGAAGCTTTCATCTACCCAAAATGTCTTTGTTAATGTTGTGATGGTGGGAAAATAACAGAACTCTTCTTTCTTTCTAAACTATTCAGCTCCCTTATTCTTGTAATTATTTCCTTTCTTCAGCACACACTATTTGAAGAGATTCTTTCCAAAGAAAGAAGAGGATTGAGGGCTGTGCTATATTATAGAAATGCCTGTTAATTTCATGAGGGGAAAATCACTAACCTACAAAGAAGCCTTCAAAAATTGTGTTCATTGTTTTCTCTAGTATACTCATTGTGTGTGTGTGTGACTAAGGTACACGGCATTTAAAACTAGATCTTTTTTCTTTTAAGGTCAGGAGGAAATGAAAAAAAGTGTAAGTTTTATGATATGAAGCCACCAAAACATCACAAATGTGCCTGTGTAGAATTTCAGAAACATTCATAATCAGCTTTAGTTAAGCCAAAGTTAAATTAAAGTCAGTGGAAGCCAAGTTAGGTAAAAAAACCATGACGTACAGAGTCACCTGTTAGACCTGGGGGACTTATTCAAAGCTGGATCTCAGCAGAGAAGCTTGGAAGAGCTCAGGTCTCTGCTTCTAACAACCTCATTTGTGCAAAGGGTTTGGTGGGACTCTGCCTGCAGTGGGAAGTGTTTAATGCTATTTCCATCTCCCACCAGTGTCTTTCTTTCAATGCAATAATGGAGGAGCTTGGAATTTCTCTCAAGCACCAGAAGAAGCTAAAGAAAAGGTCAAGAACAAAGGGGAAATCCTCATTCACAAGTATCCTTACTTGTCACCAGAGGCGGACGCTGAGGAAAGAAACCATCGCCTGAGCAAGAGGAGATATCAGGAACAAAACAAAAACATTGCTGCCTACAAGGTGATGCTGTTGGGATTTCTGAAATAGAGACACTGACCTTGTTCTTCAGAAATTCTCTGTGGTTTCTTTTTTAAATCTAGAGGTACAGCAGTTTAAATGCTCACATAGACTGATGTACTACTAATCATCTGGGAAGTGTCTCACTATTTCTTTTGGGATGGATTTGTATGCTCACCTGTTTTGCATCTCTCTCCCCCTCCCCATGCATTGCTGTATGTGCTTTCTAAATAAATAAATAAACAAGAGACAGGGTTCTTTTTTCCAGTAATCTGGGAGTGAAACTTTTTTCCCTTTTGAAGAAAAGATTGCAGTTCTACTGAGTTGTTTAAAACCAGACAACCAAGTAAAAATTCATACCATTAACTTACAAGTCATGACCACAAAAATGTATTAAATAAAACAATCAGGCTTTTTTATTTTCTCTGATATCATAAGGAACATTCTTCAGGTTCTTCTCTGTGAGAAAGTTGGTTTTCCTTGTCCATTTCTTTTCAAATATGGTTATTAGGTAATGCCACAGCTCCAGGTGCTAGGTATTCAAAAAGAAAAATCAGAATCACACAAGTAATGATCAGTGAGCAGGGGAAAGCAACATTGACATGGCCACACAGCTGTATCCTCCAGTTCCTGAAACGAGTAAAGCAACTCATGACTCCAAATTTAAAATCTCTTACAAATTAGGGCTGAGAATATTCAATTTATAACAAATCTTCAGCACGCAGATAACAGCATCTGACAGGAATACAGCTCAGGAATTGAAACCTTTTCTTGCAGCTACTGGGGACACCAACAAAATGTTTTAACAGCAAAGGAGAAATGTAATCTTTTATTGTGAAGAAAACTCCGTCTGAAGAACAGTGATGCATTATAGCAGCAGATTCCCCTCTTCCCTGCCCCCCAAAACTGTATCTTTTTATTGCAGCTAGGTGAAGTACATTTATATTTATTGCCATGTTGTCTCTGTGATTAATTCTGTTGTTCCTGGGGCTTTTATTGGTGCCAGTTGGTTAGGTCTGCAGATGGCTGCAGGAGGAAACAGGTGAAATTCGGGCACATCCACACCTCAAGGGATGAGGGTGGGTGCAGGACATGGTGCCTCTCACACCCAGTGGTTGGGGGCTGTACCCCTGCCTTTCTATATGCTAGGTTATATATATAGACCTGCTCTTCCAGGGCTATCCCACCACTGTGACCACCTCAAATCCTAAAGCAAAGCTGGAAAATGGAATGAGAGGACTGGAGCCACAGATTAAATGAGAGGACTGGAGCCACAGATTACTTTCCTGCACAGCGTGGAGCTGGAGAAGCCTAAGCTGCATCTGTAGCATTTGCTTCTGCTTGTGGCAAGGTTCATTACCCAAGTGCTTCAACAAAGTATTAAGTTTTATTGTCCTTCTGATATTCCCTCAGGGAACTTAGTGCTTACCATTGATTACCTTTGCCTTGTATCCATGACCATTTTCTCTGCAAAAGGAGAAAGTAATGTGAAAGCCTTTGAGAGGAGAAATCTCTCCTCCACCTGCACCTCACACCATCACACCCTGCAGCCTCCTGGGAGCTTTTAAGCCAGGCTGCAAGGCAAGGTCAGTCTACAAAACCCTGCTCCAGAAGGAAGACATTTCAGTGTTATTACAGACTGGAATCCACCTCCCACCATTTAGCCTTTCCACAAGGATCAAGTTTTCTAAACCTCTTGCTATGACCACTGCTTTCCCCAAGGCTCTCTGTAATTCCTCCTCATCCTCCTCAAAACATGAGGCCCCAAACTAGATCTGCTTTTCCACCCATGTTGAGTTGGGCAGAAAAACATCTTGTGTCTTGAAGGCCATACTGCTGCCTACACACCTCGTGAAGATGATCTCCTTGCCTGAACTCGGTAAGATGAGTGACCCCTCTATGACAGAGGCAATGAGAATTTCAGCCTGAGTGTATGAACATCACCATGTGCAATTGCACATTTTCAGTTCTGGTTATGGTTCTTGTTTTTAGTGAACTGTTTTTCCAGTGTGCCAAAATCAGTTTGTCCCCAGTTACACTGGTTGTCTGAACTAGCTTGGTGGTAACTGCAAATACAGCAAACATGCTCACTAAAAACCTTCCAGAAAGGAGGCTCAGAGGGTGGACAGACCTCTATAGATCCCCTGGTTGTGACCGTGAAGCTCTGGGAGTTAACAGCACAGTTAGTAGCACTTTTGGCTACCATATAATATGTGTCATCTGGCCTATTGCCCTATTTGTATATGAAAATGTCATGAGGACCAGATCAAAGGCTTATTGGGGACCCCTTTCCTTACCCACAGGGCCCACTAAGGTGTTAAACAAGGAAATTCATCAGATTAACAAGACCTGGTTTTGACAGATTCATATTAATTCTTGCTCATTTCCTACCAATTACTAAAAAAATGATTATTTCATGCAAGCATTTGTCAGGCAAGCCTAAACTCCCTAAATTCTCTATCCCTTCATTTGAAGATAGGAATCATTATTGCTCTTTCCCAGCATTTCTTCTGGACTGTGTCTATCCTTCAGTAGTTTCTCTCAGAAGATCTGGAGCAGTGAGTCTCTGAGAAAGGAAAGAGAAAGCTCTCTTTAAAGTGATTTCAGTAGGAAGCTCAAACACCAGGGTTGTTTTTTTTTTGGGAAGTTTAGTCTGCTATATACACTGGGCTGATAAACAATAAGTAAGAAAACCAGCCTCTGGCTGTGAGATCTCATAGAGAATCTTAGACAAATTAGTTTCATTTATTTATGCCATTATCAGGTTACAAACATTCCGTTCAGTCCACCAGCACCACCCTAATGCCATAACTGAACAGCAGATTATTATTTTCTAGTCTGTGTATCCCTATTACACTGCCATCCACAGCCTTCAGCTAAGATATTTTTAATGAGTAGTTTAAAAATGATAAAAGATTTATGATCAAGCTATTTTTTGAAGTATCAAGCCAGGTTTTTTTCTCTGGCTTAGACCTTGAGTCTAAAGAATTCCAAGTTCAATCTTTTAAAAATATCTACTGATATTTATCTGAAACTAAGAGACAGCACTTTGGTTACTTTTTAGTTATCAGCTTTCCCATCAGTATTAGTTGTCTATTACTTATAAAAAGGTGCTGGGGGGGAAAAAATGAAGCTCTCTTTGCTGTCTGGGAAGAAATACATATACATATAAAATCAGCAGTAAAACAGCACTTTGTTAGCCTGTGTCTCTGTAATGCCCTGGTTTATGGGAAGGTAATTTTGAATTACTTTGTACATTAGCATGGGAGAAATAACAAAATTCTCACGAGGTTTAAAAAGAAATAATCAAATAATCTTTTCTTGTGAAATTTGGGTCATCTGTGTGGAATAAGACACTTGGCAAAAGTTAACTTAGTAAACTTTAAGGCATCCAAACATAGAAGTGTCTCTGTAATGCCCTGGTTTATGGGAAGGTAATTTTGAATTACTTTGTACATTAGCATGGGAGAAATAACAAAATTCTCACGAGGTTTAAAAAGAAATAATCAAATAATCTTTTCTTGTGAAATTTGGGTCATCTGTGTGGAATAAGACACTTGGCAAAAGTTAACTTAGTAAACTTTAAGGCATCCAAACATAGAAGAGACCTTTAAGATAGTCCAACCAAACCAGTAACCTGTCACTCCACTGTAACCCTTAAACCCTAAACCATATCCTCCAGTGCTGGATCCAGACACCTCTTAAACACTTCAGGGATGGTGACTCCACCACTTCCCTGGGTGATATTCCAGTGTCTGACCATCCTAACAGTGAAATGTTTTTCCTAATACCTACTCTGAATGTTCCCCCACCACCTGGTTGTTTGAGCTGGGCAGCCCTCCCTTTGGTCTCTGACAGACTCTCATGCTAACTAGCCTCCTTTTAGGAAACTATAGAAAGGGTTAAGAGGAGGCTGTGAAGTAGTTTAAAGAACACTTGAACTCAGTGTGTGTTCCTGCCTCAGGCCAGCAGTGATCCACTGCCACCATTTCACAGGCTCCTGGGGTGTGCCCATGCCCCCCTGGCCTTGGCCATGAACATAGATCAGAGCACCTACAGACCTGTGGGGAGCCTAAGATCACCATGTCTCCCACCTTGATTCAACAGAATATATTTCAGCTATCTAAAATTGTGTCTAAGGAAAACACTCAGGAATGCATTCAAATCCCACTGGTATTTAAGGATTCAGCTAAATGCTGTCCTGATTCAGAACTGTGACCTTTTCTACCCTTTCCCAAACATGTTTAGGTTGTCAACGGCTGCTTGAACACCGCTCAGGCAGGTCCCAGCCCCACATATCCATGCACATACAGTCCACTGTGCCTGCTATATTCCCAGCCATGCCACTCCTCTTTTCTGTATGTAAATGTGTTTAAAGCAAACCCAAATCCTTCTCTAAAGACCCTTCCCTTCTGCGAAACAAGCTGCATCACTGGGAATGTTTTCTTTAGCTTCAGATGCTACTTGTAAATTCACTCCATGACTGACAAAATTACTTTGTCTTGTGGGAAGAGGGAGAAGAACAGAGCAGCTGTACATATTGATGTAGCAGCAGATAGGATTGCAGTGACCTTCTCACTGTAACCCAACAAATACTGTTTTCCTGCCTCTTTTCCAGTGTGAGAGTGCAGTAGCAGAGAAGCCTAGTTAGGGATTACCCATTAGGAAAGCCAATGTCCTCATTAGGTGTCTATCTCAGCAGCAGCAGGTATGCATCCTCATTGTTTATGAAAGAGAAATACAATATTGACTGATGCTGTTGAATGGCTTTAATGTGTTTTATTCCAGAAATGCCCTTGTTTTAGTGCCAGGTGATCTTTCCCATACAATCTGTGGGTTTAGTAAGGATTATTAAACATCCCTTAACTTTTGTGAGAAAGTGGGAAGACAGGCTTAGTGTAAAAAAACCAGAATATTGGAGCTATAGAAGTGCCTGTTTGAGCTGTGCACTCAGCCTGAGTGTGATTCAGAAGCTATTGTGGAACAAATGATCACCTCACTCCCTTTTGGGCCTTTGTCTGAGCACTGTATCTCCTGGGTCTGCTGTGAACCTCTAATGCTGAGGGGCATTTATTGACTGCTGCACTTGTCCCTTAATTACCTGCTGTCAAGCTTGCAGGAGTCAGGATTTCTCAGTGATCAGAGCTGATACTGTTTAGAGATACATCACTTACAGCAGTCAAGCAACCGCAATTTTATTTAGCCTGATTGATTGATAAAGACCCATATGGTTTTGCCTGCTGAATTCTGACTTGAGCCACACTCAAGTCACCTCCCCAAATCTAAACCCTGTTACCTTTAATACAAGCACTACACAGCTATTAAGATGTGAAGCTCTCCCTTGCATTTCTAGACTTTCATAGCAGTTGCACAGCCAGGAGAGGAGACCTGCACCACATTTCTGGTGTGTATGTGTGGCTCAGACCCACGTGTGGGCTCAGAGCCAGTGACATGGAGCAGCCTCCCACAAGCCAAGGTCTGGGGAAAGGTTGTATTTCCAGCCTGACCCTGAGTAATATGAAAACCACAGGTATCTTTAATTCTCCCTTTGCCTCTCAGTTGAGGAGAGGGTTCTGTGTGTAAGAGGGGCTCTGTCAGCACAGCCCGTGGCTGTAGGGGTCCCTAGAGCAGCTGTGCACCACCAGGAGCATGTGGGCAATCTTGCTCAGGGAGGATAGATAAAACTCATCACACTGACTAGGCCCCCATGTCGTTTAAAGGCTGCTTGCACCAGCACCTTCGATGCTGCAGAGACCAACAAATACATCACAAAAAGACTACAAAAGGAAGAAAAAACCTGGAACCAGGCAGTCCAGCCCTGTACTCCCTATCACAGCTGGGAGCACTGACAGCAGCCCAGCAGGAGTACACAGGTGCTTGCCACCCAATGCTCTGGTTATCCCAATGAATCACAATTACAGAAACACCTGAACCAGATAATGCTGTGCTCACTGAATCCACTGAAATACAGGGAAGCGTGGAGCAGCCATAGCACTTCCCAGCTCCCCAGAGGTTTCAGATAAAGGGCTGTTGGGGAACTGCTAGTTTCTTTGCTTCAGTCAAACCTGCCTCGCATGATGTGATGCACATCTTTAGCCAACACTTTCAAAAGCAAAGAGAATCTTGGATATATTTTCCAGCCCCTGAGCTCCCATGAAACGTGGAGCTCTCCCTTCGGAGAGAGACCCTCTGAGGGGTTGGCACCCAGAAACCTCACCCACTTTGGGGAATGGCAGACAGCCAACTGGCTTAGTCAAACTGCAGCTGCAAATTAATTGACTGCTGGTGTCCTTTCAGGTTCTTCATCCTGAGTCCCCCTGAGGACGGAACACGTCCACCACCAGGCAAGTGTTGCCAGCTGCCAAGCTCACCCTCCATCCCAGATAGCTGTGCTGTTGGGTTTTGGGGAAAGCCATATGTCTGCAATCCACTTATCCTTCCCCAGGCAGTCTCCCAATTCCTTCCTTCCTAGGAACGAGCATAGGGCTGGCCTTGTCCACAAGGACTCCCCCAGTCCACAACCATCCTGCTTCAATCCCCAGTGTGTCTCCCCCACCCCCCTCAACAAGCCCATTTTACAGGGCTTTCTCTTGCTAGAGGTGCATTTTGTACTTCCTTGGGTGTCCTACTCATCAGACCGTCAAGAAGTAGGTGTCACCCTTGGGAAAGGACCGAGTGCTGGCTGTCCTAGGGGTGCTCCCAGGAATGCTGGGGAAAGCTGAGCCGTGGCCATGGAATCACCAGGGAGTGTCACTCCTTGCCTTGCCTCCCTGCCAGACCAGGGCAGCTGTGCCTCTCTCTATGCAGGCTTCTGTATTCTCAGGGCACAGCCCACACTGATGGATAGGGGTGCAAAATACAGCAGAGGGACAAGGGGAGGTCTGATTGTGGCATTTTTCTGTATTCTAGAGCACAGCAGTGCTGGAAGCTGCAGACACATACCAGCTGGGCAGCCAAAGGTGTGTGGTGACACTGCTGCAGCTGTCCTGCCTCTGTAACACCTCCACCCACAAGTGCACTTGAGCATCTGTTATAGAAATGGGGAGTTGGTTATTAACAGCACTTGGAGCAGGAAGGACACTTCACCTTGAAAACTGCAAGGAGAATTACAGGGATGGGTAAAGTGCTATAAGTTGGGATGCCATTAAGCTTTGCAAAGGGATAGGGTAAGGAACACTTACAAGGTCACTGGGTCTGCACTATCCCCAAATTCCAAATGGGCTCCAGCCTGGTGAGTCATCATTCAGAGCAGTAATTAGTTCAAATAACCCATTTTCTCATAAGCTGACCCATTTTTTTCTCCTCCAGATTCTGTCCACAGCTGCTATCAGACTCTGCTAGTTATAAAATACATAGTAAAGGAGACATTGTAAGAGGCCTAGATATTTTTCTTCCTCCCCCAGGCACTGGGTTTCTGCAAAGCAATAGCATGTAAAGCTGCCACACCTGGGTTTTCTTTTTGTGATTTTGGTGTTTAATTTTCTGCTGGAAAGCACAGTCCTGCAGCAAAAGTACTCCATGGTTTCTGAAGAATCATGAGAAAAACCAACCCTGCTGCAAAAGTGTTAAGATGCTTTCAAGTAATTTCTCAGGATATACTAAGAACTAACAGATTTCCATCCTAGAGCTGCCTGCCATCTGTTCCTAGAAATGGCACCACTAAGGAAATGCTGTGATCTCAAAAACCAGTGAGGCAGGGCCAGGGAAGAGCACTGGGGATGATGTTTAACCATGTAAAGGGGTGTAGCAAACCAGACAACTATATGGGGAGAGTTGTTCCTGTTCACAGCAGGATGGCAACGGAGAGAATAAAAACTTGTAAAGCTTTTCCCTGGCAAGCTGGTCATGAATTTCTCAGTTCCCAGACAGAGACAGTGGAAAATTTTAATGAATTGTCCACAGATGGAGTCGAAACCTCCTCACAGGCTTTCACTGCTGCACACAGCACCATGCTGCTGAAAATACTGACTAGGAAAAGTACTGCGAGTGATGTCCAGAGTGTATTACTCACTCTGCATGAACCCACTGCCTGGGTAGGGGAAGAGATGTCTTGATTTTGGTGGGAGTGAGCCATGAAAGGCTATCTAGCCAAAGTCTCTGTCACATCAAGAATGAGCTGTGCTTCTTAAAGAACTTATAAGTCCAAAGACACAGATCCTAGCAGAATATTCAAAAGCAGTTGCTTAAATCAAGGTGGTTGTGGGGTTGGGTTTTTACCCCAAAATCACCCCTCAGAATGTGATTTAACTTACAGTTACTTTACCCATCATGGAAAGGGAAAAATGTAAGAAATTATATCTAATGCTGCCTGGTAAATGTATCCCTAGTACATCCTCTATGAAGATTGCGGGTCTTGGGTTTTTCCTGTTCTGTATTCCTGGTTTTCATTTTTAATCATATTTATTCTGTAGAAATAGGGAACTTGGTATAAACACAGGTATCCCCAAAAGCTTTCAGTTCAGGTCCAGAGGAGCCACCAAGATGATTAGAGGGATGGAGTACCTCTCATACTAGGAGAGGCTGAGAGAATTGAGATTGTTCAGACTGGGAAAGAGAAGGCTTTGGGATAATCTAATTGCTCCTTCTAGTACCTGAAGGGAATCTACAAGAATAATGGAGACAGGCTATTTACAAGAGCATGGAGGGACAGAACAAGAGGGAATGGCTTCCCACTGCCATAGGGCAGGGTTGGATGGGTTATTGGGAAGAAATTCTTCCCTGTGAGGGTGGTGAGGCACTGGCACAGGTCGCCCAGAGCAACTGTGGCTGCCCCATCCCTGGAAGTGTTCCAGGCCAGGTTGGACAGGGCCTGGAGCAACCCGGTCTAGTGGAAGGTGTCCCTGCCCATGGTGAGGGGTGTAATTAGGTAATTTTTATTAAGGTCCCTTCCAATGCAAATCCTTCTGTGATTCTATGAAATGGTAAAGCCAAAAAGAGCGACTGTTGCTCCTTGTTGTAGCCAGCACTGAATCCCCTTTTCTTCAAAGAAAACACCATCTTCTGAGAAGGCAAAAACTTAAATGTCCAGAGAAAAAAAAAGGGTGGCCTATCAAGCAACCAGCAAGAAATACTGTGACAAAGTTATCTTAAGTTTCAGCCACCCTTCTGCAGGTCAGCACGTTTACAGTTTCCTAATTGCTAGTGCAGTAGTTTTTCACAGACTACCAGCTCTAAATGAAAATGGAGGCTTTACATCTGAAAGAATGATGTCTTTAGCAGTTAATCTCTCTAATCACAAGGTTTCCTAACTGCTAATCTAGCATTTTGTTATCCAACAGGGATTTACTCCCACCCCCCCTCACCCCCCCGTTCCATTCAATCAGATTGCATGTCAGATTAATGGCCTTCTCAAAAGGCAGGGGCTGGGTTTCAGTCCCCCACGGGCCAGGGCAGAAGGATGGGGAGAACAGCTGCATCCTGCAAATCCTTCCAGAGGATTTCACACTCAGAGGTGTGGAGTAAGCTGCCATTTAATTTTAACAGACATTCTGCACACCCGTGAATCTGAGCAACAAAATTAAGAGGTTCTCCTGCTTTTGAGAGGAAATTGGAAGCACAAGGACCAAGTTTTACATGGGTTTGACAGATGCTTTTCTTGTCAAAAGGATGTCACCACACTGAGTCCCCAGAAATGACAACTTTCAGTGCAGACGTACTTGTTTTCTGCTTCCCTTTCCAAATGAATAGGAAATTACTTCTCTTTGAAAAATTAAACCCCAGATTCATGATTGATTAAATAATTTTTCTGTGATGATTAAATCAGTCTGAGTATCTCTAGGGAATGCTCTGAGGCTTGAGGAAAGCTCTTCCAGCATGCTGTCACTGTCTCTACATTTCCCTAATTATTGCCTACCTGTCTTCATACCAAAATGTTACCCCAGTCAGAGACTGAGCCCTGCAAGGTGATCTTTGCTATCCACTAGACCTCAAAGTTATCTATTCATTTCAGTGCATATCTGGAGCTCAGTAACTGCAGTCCATTTAGAAGGCCCTCAAATAGCCCAGTGGTATAAAGCCAGATATAAAACCTTATCTGACTATTTAATTAAAGGCAGCAAACTTGTCCAACTCATGATGGCTAAATTATCTTTTTCAGTTTCTGTTCCTAACATGCAAAGTGCCTACATCCCATGACCCTGCACAAAGCTTGATTATACACCCCAGAGCCAGCACACTGGTATTTCAAGGGTCAAGACTTGCTCAGGTATGAAGAAAAATTAACTTCAAGACAATCCCTGATGGCAGCACTTGGTGACAGCTGACATTATCAAAATAAAATTACTTTAAATAAATCCCTAACTAGCATGACCTATTTGCCACTTAATTACCCAAGGACTAAATTCAGTAAATATGCCCTTTTGTTCTGTATTCCTTCTATTGATTTTAATGAGACCTGATGCTAAGTGAGAGACTTTCAACAGGTGGACTTTATTAATTATTTATATTGCTTTCAGCTTTATCTCTGCAGGTAGTCATCAGTGTATCTCCAACACATCCACCCTGCATGCACCATTTTTTTTTAATACTTGAAAGCTGGAAAAGCATGCCCACAGTGGTCTGTGTCTGTAGCAAATCCTATAGTGAAAGCAAATATTCAGTTTGGGGTATTTCCCTGCCACGGAGTCGAAAGCAGTGAGTCTAGAGAGGCTTTTTCTCTTGATTTTTCTGTGGAGACATGGACCCAGTGTTTGACAGGGACACTGGACAAGGATGCCCATTCCCCCCGAGAACATACTAGCACCAAAACGGGAGGCAATTCCTGATCTAATATATCTAAGCTCGGTGCATTCTGCAGATGCACCAGCTGAACTTGTTTGTTTCTGTTTTCAACTCTATTTTGCCAGAGAGGCACAGACCCAGCACCAATGTCTGTCAAGCCTTAAGCACCTTTAATTACTTGAAATTCATCCATAGTGTTTAAATGTAGATTTCAGACAGGTGAACAATTAAGTCTGATAAGTGACATATAAATTGGTTCTACCTCTGTTTGGATCATGTTCAGCTGTCTATGAAAAAGTTTGAAGATGAAGTAGATGATAACAGATTAAAAAATTTGCATAATGCTAAGCAGGGGCTGTAAGAAAGATTCTCTAAACCAGTGCCATGGGTCTGCAAAGAGGCTGATTTTATGCAGCAAGGAGCTAGAGTTATCACGAGTACAGTTATGCCAATAAGATCAAATGTGACTTTCCAGCCTAAGCCACATTTCTGAAATCATTTTTATCAGAGCTTTGCCCAGTCTAATTCAGCCAAGGCAAGTATATGAAGTGACTTTCTGTGAAAAATGTTATCTGCATTTAGCTGAGGTTAACAATTTCCCTAAGTTTACAGGCAAATCTGCATGCCATTTACAATTGATTAACTATTATTTGGCAGACTATTTGTGCAATGAATTGCTGACATTTTGAAAAGAGCTGTTTGATGATTTAACACAGACTTAAAATGTGACCTTTCATATATACAAAATGCATATAAAGTGGGTAAAATGAGGTGTTGAACAAGCATCAGTCTTGTCTGATAGCCGTGCATCCTTCCTGTTCCTGCTTTCCTTGTCTTCCAAGTTCTTTGCAGGAAGATTTTTGGGTGGATTTTTCAGGTACAAATTTGAGCATCATTCATTCTGCAGTGCTATTTCAAGATTTTAATAAACAATGATGCTGATGCAGAGACAAAGCAGCAGCAAGATGCATCATTCTAAATATTAATAGATGATCAATGTTTATTCAAATTAGACAGTGTTGGGGTTTCAATTGTCATTTTAATAAATGACTGCACTTCGACATTTGTTTAAGAAATCCATCACCTCCATAGGCAGCAACTTGCCACAATAGTTAATGTCAAATAATATTTTTCATTTGAATCTAGAAAAAGCACAAAAGTGAGGGTTTCTGAGGCTATCTTTAGCCCCTGAGATAAAAAGCCAGATGGGGACAATTATTCCAGAGCACCTGCCAGACTGACTCCCAGCTACACCATCTGAGGAAATATTATAACATAGAGCACTGGTGGAGATGAGAGAAGCATTTGCTTTGTACCCATGCAAGAATCTGTATGCATTTATTCTTCTACATGTTGGCTTTATGCTTATTGACCCAAGCTTGTTATCCCTGCTTCAGTGGTTCCATGTATTCCAGGTGATTCCAAGCAGAAATACACATGAAGCATTTCTGCATGGTAAGTCTCTATTTCTATCACTGCTGTGCAAGAGTTCCAGTTCAGGGATTGGACTAGATGATCTCCAGAGGTCCCTTCCAACCCCAACCATTCTGCAATCCTGTGAAATCTCTGCTCCTGGTGAAGCACCTGCCTGACTTTCTTTCCTCAGGCAACTGCTGTACACCTGCCTGTATTCCACTAGTTCTTGCCTTGTTGTGATCTTTAAAGAGCATAGAAGATTAATGTGTCAACAGCAGCTTGGGAGTTAAAGGTCATGTGGAAATTTTTCCTTCAAATCTGACCTTCCAGTGCTATTGAAAAGAGCACAGTAATGAGATATATATACATGTGTGTGTGTGTGTGTGTGTGTGTGTATGCAGGATCTTTTCCACTCTTGCAATGCTGTATAGGGAGGTCAGAAAATTGAACTGGAAAGAGTCATGAGAGGTCACGTAGTTCCCCTGCACCAAAGCAGATCTGCAGGTAGCCATGTGTTCCTGACAGTTCCTCCAATCAAAGAGAATCCTAAATATCTCAGAGTCATCCCCTTTTGGGAAAGAAATAGGAATATTAGTGGTTTCCTAAGGGTTTTCCTCAGCATATCAAAACAAGAAAGAAACGGTGACCTTTTTTTTTTGTGCTGTTGCTTAGATCAATAGCAGATGACAGAGAAAAAATAGGGTGCTTTGGTCAGAAGTCTAATCCCACAAACTAAGGAAAGGCCATGGGAACAGAGGAAGAAAGCATCACCTTAAATCTGCAATACATGGAGCCTACTCTCTCGATGTTCCCAAATAAATCATTTCAGCCTTAATTTTGATGGCAAAACATATCACAGCTTCAAGGCGAGTGGCATGGATCTGCAGAGGCTGATTACAAGCCAAAATTTTGGTTTTACAAGCCAAAATTTCTTCAATCCTGCCCATTCCATCTCTAACTCCGTATACCAAACTGATCTTTGAGATCTTTCTGTAGAACAGCTGAGGAAATAAACAGATCTGCAATGCTGTTGTGCAGAAACAAAAGGGGAGGTTTCAAAGGAGGCTTTTTCAACTAATATAAACAGGTGAAAGAAAATTTGGGTTTGCAACTCAACAACTGACCCAAGAAGGCCCTAAAATAGCCAATAGGGCACTGTGGATTTCTACAGTTACATAAAAATCTCAGCAGTAATAATTATAAGGTTTGTGATTTCCCATCAGCTCTCAGAAGCTGAAAAACAAGTGGAATAGAAATTCCTTCTGAGGTTTCCTCTCTTATTTTGGATAAATCAAAAAGTCTGTGATTGATAAGAGTCTCTTAGCAATTCAGCACTTTGAGCCTGCAGTTTGCTCCATCTTAAACAGAAGCATGAATTTACAGCTTTTCATTAAGTAAGGTATTAATTTAAAAAAACCCAACAACTTTCTCAAAAAGAATTAAAATGTGGTTGTCCCTCATATCAGGTTTTCAAGCACTCATCATTTATTACATTGTTTAAACTGAGCTGTTCATTCTTCAGTCTTGATGGTAGTGTAAGCCTACCAAAGGCTTCAAGATGAAGTCAGGTCACATTACGCCAAGCACTGCTCAGGAGTGAAATAAGTAGTCAAAGTAAGCAGATGACACTTCCCATCCACTTAGAATCATAGAATCAACCAAGTTGGAAGAGACCTCAAAGATCACGGAGTCCAACCCTACCGTCATCACTAGACCATGGCACTAAGTGCCACATCCAGTCTCAGCTTGAAAACCTCCAGGGATGGTGAATTCACCACCTCCCTGGGCAGCACATTCCAATGCCTGAGCACTTTCTCTGTAAAAAATCTCTTCCTAATAAATATACTTAAAATAGAAGCTGCAAATGAAAGCAGAGAGAACTCTATTAACATTAATTTACACAGAGTAATTCATTTCAGAGGTATTAAGCTATTTGATCAAGGTCACATCAGACATCAGTGGCAGAGCCAAGAACCAAAGTTAAGAATACCAGTCTCATGGGAATTGCCAAACTCATTCGTCTTGTCCTTATTTAAATCCTTAAAAAATAAGGACAAAACATAACAAGCATACCCAAAGATGACAGGTATATATATGCTAAAGTGTGTATCATACAGGCTTTATATCACAGGACAGGTAGTTATTACCTTCTTTGTCCAACAGCCAAACCATCAATGCAGCAAGTCAAACCCAGAGCAACCATTCCCAGTTTGTCCTTCCCTTCAAATCTGGCTGTTGTCATTTCAGCAAAGGGCAGTGTGTGTGCCTCACAAAAGATTTTCCCTTTGCCCACCTGTAAGTTTGTCTAATAAAAGGCAACCTCTCTGTTCCCAAGCCCTACCTGGCCAATGTCCTTAAGTCATGTCAGCCAGAACAACACTCACTCCCCACCTCCCCCAACATTAACAGGGAGTCCCTAATGTTGAAATTGAGCAGCATTTGATAGAACATTTCACCATTCGCCTGTTTATGGGTACAAAGATGCTGGGAAAAGTCAGATTTGATTGCATGACCCAGTGACTGAAGCTCTGCTACAAATATTAGAAGGCAGTGTCTCCCTTTAAGACCCATCTGTCAACATTATCCATGTGACATTCCTCACTCTCAGTCCCTGAAACTGAGACACTCCTCGCTTTTCTGGTCATCAGAAATGCACTCTGGGCTCAAATAAATTTTTCTCTAACTTTGGAAAAGATAAAGAAGGGAATTTCAAAAAGTAAATACATTTAGACACCTTCCAAATTAGTTTTTGCTGTGTTTTTAAGGTGATTTAAGCAAGGCAGCTGCACCTTTGTAAAGGGGCACAAAATGTTTTGCTTCATACATAGGAAGAGGCAAAGGCAATGTAAAAAACTTTGTCCAGGAAAAACAACAACAACAACAAAACCAAAATCATTTTGCCATCCTGTGGAAAAAATGCAATGTTCCTGGCTCTGGCTTGAGCACAAACTCTGCCTACCAAAGCCCAGAGGCCCTGGAAAGAGGCTGCTGTCTACTGCTTCGACTGTCTCTGCAAAGTGGGCTTTTTCCCAGGAAAAGTATCCCTTGGGAAATCCCTTTGGAGATGCTCATCCCTCAGCTCTGACATGGGAGCTTTTGTGCTGCTCCCTGTGAGTGATGGATCCCAGGTTCACACCCTATGGATCCATGTGTGGGCAAGCTCTAACCACCACACTTTCAAATACAGGAAGATCCCAGCTGGCAATCTAAACATTGATTAGTGCTTTTGCAGGAATCTCAGGACTGCAGGAAGTTCATTACTTTCCTTAAACTGGTTTTCCACCATGTTTTCAGCATCCTTCCTCTTCCCTCTCTTTCTTGTGGCTTTATGCATGGATGGGAGTAGCATTTCAGCTCATAACATGTAGAGAGTTCTTTTTGCAAGAGAATTGCACATATGGTATGTGACACCATCTAAAGATTCATCAGCCCCTGCTCTGCCTGTAGCTAGAGAAAGAGAGATCTTCCTGAAAGTAATGGAAGTGAGAGGGACTTCAGGATCTGGCCTTGGGAGAAGTCATTCTGAAATCCTGGGGAAAAAAAGGAGTTAGAATGTGATCACTGATTTTTTTGTATCTGATCACAAATCCTAAGAAACTGTATCTTAGAGGTAGTGATATGCACCAAAACGCAGTCTGAATGTCACATACAGAGCTGCAAAATTAGATGTCCTTCCTGTGCTGGGACTTCAGAGCTGGAGACAGCACTGCAGGTGGGTCTCACCTGAGCAGAGCAGAGGGGCAGAATACCCTCCCTGCCCTCCCTCCCACACGCACTCTGCTGCCCACACTGCTTTTGTTTCTCTCAAAAGAGCTTATTCATACAATAACAAAAATGATGGTGCAGGAAATACCATTTTTCCTGGCCTGTCTCAATAGAAATAAGCAGTAGAAAATAGAGTTTACCCCTCAATGGGAATCCTTGTGCTTTATGTGCCATTGTATGTACATGACTTGTCCTTCCTACCTATCACAGAGTATTGTGTCCATGATCTTTCTCAGCACCTATTTTAAGTGCAGTGTGAGGTATGCTGAACTCTTCACAATCAATAAAAATAGATATGTCTACAGGTAATAACTTGTACAGGCTCGGTACTGTTATATGATAAATCAGAAAAATACTTTTCCTCTCCACGTTGAAAATATGCAGATTGCAACCAAGTACCAAAACAAACCAGCGAGCAAAAAAAAAAAAAAAAAGCAAGCAAATAAGAAGGATATTATGAAAAGCACAATTTGAACTGTACAAAACTGAACTGAACAAAATTAAAATATTAAGAAAGGCAATAAGAAGAATATATTTTGAGGCAGCTGTTCTTTACAGATGTAGTCATAGTTAAAAGAACCTGACTTTTCCTAGCGAAAGGATTTCACACTACAGCATATTGCTGACATTTATCTAGCTATAAACAAACACCCACTGAAGAGCAGCACGTTATTGTTAATTAAACAACAACAGTTGGGTGGGGGTGGGTTGAGTAGGAGCAAATAATAGTCATTTCGTTTAACTGTAAAAACATGAAGAGACTTGTAATGCAGCTACAAATTCAGTGCATCAAAAATCCAAACCTCTGAAGTCAATGATCTAAGTAATACAAACAGAAAATGTCAGCATCCCAGGGCACGATGTCTGCTAAACACCTTTGTAGTGGAAGGTGTTCCTGCCCATGGCAGAGGGGTGGAACTGGATGATCTTTAAGGCCTCTTCCAACACAAACCGTTCTGTGATTCTAGGAATCTAATTGATCAGTCATCTATTGCTAGTGGTACCAGACACAAATTGGTAGCATCTGTAATCTTAAGAGAAGACAAAATTAATATATCATCATAATAGAATCACAAAATGCTTTGGGTTGGAAGGGAGCTTAAAGCCCATCCAGTCCCATCCCCTGGCACGGGCAGGGTCACCTTCCACCAGATCAGGTTGCTCCAAGCCTCATCCAACCTGGCCTTGAACACTACCCTGCATTTATTCTGAGCTCATCTCTGCCCTTCTTTTTAATAACAGGTTAAAGGTACATTATATAGCAATTTAATAATAACTCTTCATTTCTAAAGTCGACAAGTACAATTTATCAGCCTTTTACAGGACAATAAATAGGGGTAGAGGCTAAGTGTAGTCCAATGCTGAAAAAACAGCAAGGGTTGCCCTGCCCTGGACTATGCCCATTCATCACAGCACAGCTGTACCTGAGACAAGATACCTTATCCAACACCTCATCTCTTTTTTATTTGACTCTGCCTCCAAATCAGGCAGGCAGAGAGAAGAGCAGCAGTGAAGGCAGAGACTGACACCTTGTGCCGATGGCTCCCAGGGAGCTCTGCACCCACCCCTGGCAGGCAGGCAGATGCCTTCCACTGCCATCTCTGGAGCTCTGCAAAGCACTCAGAGCATAACAGATGATTTGGGTGACAGGGAAACTTGGGAGGACTCTGATCCTTCTTCCAATCCAGACCAACTCTGGGATCACACCAGAGTGCTAAAGTATTTGCTCAGCTGGGTCTTGGAGCTCCCTTTGAGGATGGAGGTTGCACTCTGGTGTTGACTCTGATGCTGCTGCAGACACTCAGTGAAAAAGTCCAAGCTTTAAAGATGAAAACCATTAGCTAGGAATCAGGCTTGACCAGGCAGCTCTGGGTGACAAGTGACCCAGATTGTAACCCGTGGGAACATGGGTTATGGGGTTTGGGTGCCTTGGATACTCCTTCTTGAAAAAATGAGTGGCCATTCTGAAATGACCACTTGAACTTTGCTTCTTCTGTCACACTTCAGTGTGTAAGAAGTTTTTAGATTTTGGAATGAAAGGTTCCACAGATGAGAAGTGAGATGTTTCTCCTGTGATAATCAAAGAAAAATATCACATCTGAGCATTTCTATCTCCAGAGTGCCCCGTGAGACTGCAGCCTGCATAAATGTCCTTTGCGGGTTTATGGGAAATGTGTATTTCAGCACTTTTTCCAAAACTCATTAGCTCAATCAATTTTAATCCATTTTCTATTTTTCCCCAGGGTGAACAGAGGAGGAAAACACAGATAAAGGGGAAAAATGTAAGCAATATCTCTAGATGACATCTTCGAGCAGCAGCACTTCTAGCATCTGATAAACTCACACTGGCAGTCTTTCTTGTGGTAAAAGCTGGAACAAACTGTTGCTGGGCAGAAGGAAAGTGTCAAGTGCATGGAATCATCAAATCATAGAATTATGCCAGGGTGAACAGAGGAGGAAAACACAGATAAAGGGGAAAAATGTAAGCAATATCTCTAGATGACATCTTCGAGCAGCAGCACTTCTAGCATCTGATAAACTCACACTGGCAGTCTTTCTTGTGGTAAAAGCTGGAACAAACTGTTGCTGGGCAGAAGGAAAGTGTCAAGTGCATGGAATCATCAAATCATAGAATTATGGAATGACCTGGGTTGGAAGGGACCTTAAAGATCATCCAGTCCCTGCCATGGGCATGGGCAGGGACACCTTCAACTAGCCCAGGTTGCACCACTCCAAGACCCATCCAACCTGGCCTGGAACACTGCCAGGGATGGGGTAGCCACAGCTGCTCTGGACAACCTGTGCCAGTGCCTCAGCAGCCTCACAGGGAAGAATTCCTTCCCAATATCCAATATAACCCTACTCTCTGCCAGCACGAAGCCATTACCCCTTGTTCTGTCCCTCCAGGCCCTCGTAAATAGTCTCTCCCCATCTTTCTCATAGTCTCCCTTCAGGTACCATAAAAGGCAGAGCAAACATACACCTCAAAATGCTCAAGGATTTACTGCAAGTGTGTATTTCTCCTTTGTACTGCCACATTTTGAAGTCCACAGATCTCTCACAAACAAATATTGAATTGAGTCATATTTATAAAACAAAAAATTTGCTTTTATGCATAACCTTTTCAATTACTCTTTTTCTGTGAATGTACTGGATAGAATTATTACATACTCAATTACCTAAAAGGGTTTATCAAGGCTGGCAGGTAAGGAAGAGGACTTTAGACACCTCTTCCCAAAGGCAGAATAAATAACAAAAAGCTGGTTTGTCCTATATAGTTTTCTTTTCTTCTTATGAAAAATAAAATATTCTTTATGCTTTGTTCCTGCAGTCATAGTTGTGCCACTACTTGTACAGGAGGAAGCAATATTCAATAACTAGGACTTTTAATTCTTGCTGGTATTTTTTGGTCTATGGTACATAATGTACCTCTAATAATAAAATAGTGCAGTGTGGTGGGCATTGTGCTCAGAATACAAATTAACTGCTAGGCTTTGGAGAAGAGTTAAGAAGAGACATCTCATGCCCAACAAGACTGAGAACTCTAATGCACTTGAGAGACCTGGCACAATGCAACAGCTGAACTGTATGTATTGTGCAATTACTAAAATAATTCCATTTAATAGAAAGCTTAATTCTAATAATTCTAACAGTAAAAATATACTAATAACAATTGTGCTTGTAAATGGCTCTTTGATAAAGGAACTCAAATACTTTGCTTTCAACACTCGACTGGACCACTGTGACAGTCCCCACAGCGCTCAGAGAAGGGGAAAAAGAAAACCACAAAACAAACAAAAGTAACCCCAAACCCCAACTATGAGCTCAGGGCATGATGCATCATAACAAAGGCTAAACTGATCTCAACACCAGGGAGGCTGGAGGGCAACCTCAGCGTTGGGTAAGGCGATTGCCCTGGGGAGTTTTTAGGTTCCCTGAGACAACCACCAAAGAGCAATGACCTCGTCAGCCAGCCATGCCTGCACAGGACAGGGACAGCACATAGGGGTCAGCCCCACATCAAGTATAAAAGCCAGACAGCCAACAAAGCAAATGTTGAAGAGAACAATGATTCATGCTGGCTTCTACCCATGTATTCCTCCTTAGTGTCTGGGAGCACCCAGTGTAGTGACAGTGAGTGTTAATGGGAATCACAGTTGTGTTGTATATGTGGTGGTTTCAGTACATTGCTGCATCACTCGGCTAAGCTGAGGTCCCACAGAACACCACACAAATCAAAGCAGTAATTTGACATTGAGCAGATTTGAGAAGTTGCTAAATAGAAGCATCAGTGGAAGAGTTGTAGAATAAATATATAAAATAAATAGTAACAATTCATGAGGACTTTCATCAAGGAAATCTCAAGCAGTCTGATGAAAGAAGCAATGAACAGAAGGTTAGAATAGATTAGGAAGAGAGAATAAACCAGGAAGGATTCTTCACCAATATGGAAATACATGTTGTAAACAAGGCACACAGTTCATCAGTTTTTGTTTAGGTCTTAAGGATCTCATATGTTAGTTCTTGAAGCAGTTAAGTGTGGTGTCATCAGAGAAAAGGAAAGTGGTGGCAACCCATGGAAAGAGCTATGGGAAGGTGTAGGGAGCTGTATTTAATCATTTACTATTAATAATAATTATATTCAATATTCTACTAGTTAGAGATCAAACTGGTCGAGATTATAATGGGAAGAATTAAAAGAAATTTCAGGGATATGGTGGGAAGGGTCAGTATGACCAGAGGAGGGAAGCTATAAACTTGTTAGGGTTTCTCAAAGGGGTTGCTGAGCATGTGGAGCTGAGTGAACCCTATTTGGGTTTCCAAAATGGGTTTGTTTAACACTACTTGCACAGAGCTCTGTGTAAGACAGATCCTCCTATGGTCTGACAGCAGGTTAAGAGAGAGGAAAAAAAAGAGGTAGCAATACATTATTACCATAAAGAAAGTTAGGTCCCTCTGTGTTCAACAGACTCATAAGTTATCTGGAAAAGAAAGCGAACTAGAGGATAAAGATTTCTGAGGATGGTAATTCAGCACAGTAAAAAGATAAAATGGGCTATGAAGAGTCGCAGAAGGAGACCAAGCAGCTGGATGGTGAAACAGGCAGATTAAATTCAATGTTGTTACACACATTGAGGCATATTGGAAAAAACAGCCTTAATTAACCATACACACTAATGAGCTCTAAACTAGCTGAGTATCACAAAGGAAAAAACCCCAGACCCATAGTGAAAAGGTGTTTAGAAACAGCTCTGTGCTCAGTGGTGGTCAAAGCAATAAACAGAAGGTTAGAGAAGATTAGGAGCAGGGAATAAAACCCGAAAGGATACTTCACTAATATGCAAATACGTGTTGTAAACAAGGCACACAGTTCTGATCACCAGATCTGAAAATGGATATACAGCAGAGCTACAGAGGTGAAGAGAGACGAAAGGGAAAATGTGGATAAGAAACCTGTTATTCCACCTTTTGTTTTCTTCATAAAACAAACACTGAAAGGTATCAGAAGAATTGGTCAAGCAGAAAAATGTAAGAGCAAAATATGAGGAATGACTTTTTGGGTAGTGGTACTTAAAACAGTGACATTCATTAGAATGCCAAATATACATTTTGTCTGAAAAAACAAAAGGAATGCTAAACCACTAAAAGAGAAATATTCACATGCAATCTTGGCCTCAGGAAGCTCATGGCCTGCAGATCGCTGGGAGGAATAGCAGGGGAAGGATGACACATTAGCTGTCCAAAGAGATTTAGCAGTAGCAGCTCCTACACATCTGGAAAACAGAAAGTTCACTAAACAGCAGGAACAAATTCACACAAAACGTAGGACGGTTGCATCCCAGCTTGACCCGCGCATGGATAAATTCACCCAAACCCCACCCAGTCTCTGTTTACTCTTGAGATTTGCCTGTTTTCAGGAGGTGGAGTTTGATGTGAATCCCTACCTGGCATGGTTGTTGTGCGTTGGAAATCACATTCTCCCATTCCTATTTCTGTCTGCAACCTGAATACCAGAAAGTGAACCGTCTAACAAGGGAAATTCAGATATAAAAACCCTGCAAGTCTGACTGGAGCAGGATGCCAAGACATTCTTAAGCAATAACTGTTTTCCCTACTTTGTGATTCACCTTGTTCTTCTACATATATTCTCCCCCTTCTTTACTCAAAAGGCACATATTAAGTTCTTTTTCGAAAACTAATTTGCATTTGATTTGCTGAATGAAAGTGTTTTCAGGTTATATGCAGTATGTCCAAAACAAATGAGATCAGTAAGCAGTTTCCAAAGGGATAGTGAAGAATTATTACAAGGCAAAAAAAAAGCCATTTTTTTCCAAAGCCCAGGAATTTATCCCTTGTCTTCCATGATATTGAAGAATATTTCTGAAGTACTGGGTACTAACAACAGAACTGTATGTTCACATAACTTGGAGAGCAGCATTTTTCAGTGCCCCTTACTAAAGGAAATAGACTCAAAAATGATCAAGGATACAGAGCAGGCAGGGAAGAATTCTTGATAATATACAAATTAAGATAATACATTTCGATAAAGCTCATGAATTTTAATTTTCTTTTTTCAAAAAAGAACCTCACATAATTTAGCATATCAGTCTGATGTTTTTGGATAAGACATTCTGCACAGGTATATGGGAAAGGTAAAATGTGGGTTGAAAAAGCTGCATTGCCCTTAACTCTTACAAAAATCTGTAAAGCTTAAGATGAAAATTCTGAAATAGCTCACTTGGCACACTGTCTTACAAGGGGGAATAACTTCAAATTAAGGCTTTAATTAGTACAGCATTTAATAACCTTATTAAGTTATCTTGTGTAGTAACAATCCTGGAAAGCACAATCTTAATGTAGCTGACACATGCCAAATTCTATAAATAAAAAATGGAAAGGACACAATTTATTATGCTGAAAACCAGAGGAACATTTACTTTAATGCATTACAGCATGAGCTTTAAATCACGTTTATCACAGTTTGTAGAATTTATTGCCAAAGCAGTTATTTGCATTAGCAGATTTCTGGATATAATCACCCTCCAGACTTCCTCCCTGCCTGCCCCAGGCTTGCACTAATTCCACCTGAATGATTCCTGGTTCCAAAAAGATGTGAACATCAATTATGGACTTTTAAAGCTCATTTTTAGATACCTGATGATGGCAACCATATTAGCCTCATCTTGCTTTAGTTGCTCATTACATTTGTCTTCTTCCTGGGTCTTTAGAATCAATCTCCTGAGACAGCCAAAGGAATTGGGATGTATTTACTTCTTGGGACTCATAGGAATAGTCTATAATTATTTGAGTGACTAAGACCATTTTTCTAAACCAGCCACATTTACTAAGCTATATTGCATTTCGTGACAGTGCATAATACAGGGTAGTACATCACTGCTGAAGTACAAACTGTGAGGAACAAAAAAAGTGGGTTGCTGGACTAACTAGGACATGGGTATACAAAAAAAGAGAAGTGACAGAAGGATCTAGGTGAGATGAGCTCTAAAACCAAGACAATAGCTGGTTTTGTGCCTAGAGCACAAAACTGCAGAGGGAATAACATTGTTGACTGAAGGACATCAAATCAGGGTTCAGGGAAGCTTTGCACTAATCCTGTGTTGTAATGACAGCTTAAAATTTTGGTACTTTGATGAGTTTTGAGATTGACTTAAACCTCTTTAATTTGGCTTCCCAGTATTTAATCTTTTAACTTTGCATTCTTAATCAAAACTCAAAGCAGATCTTTAATCTTGTATGTACAAAATGGAAGATTAGAGGATCCTGACCTGCCTCTGGTAGAACAGCTGTTTGATTCCCCTTTTCCTTCTCCTTATCACAGTAACAGCAAGTGAGAGGCATTTTAGATCTGTAGAAATGTCTTAGGAGAAAAAGGGAAGTACATAAATATTCTCAGACAGAGAAGAATTGGAATGCTTCTCCCTCTTCTGTGAAGAGTTAAAATCAATCAGAGCCTCTGCATGTGTTTCTTTCAAAACACTGTTAATGTGACAGGACCAGATTCCTCACTGAACAGGGAGAGCTGTAGAATCAGAGAATAGTTTTAGCTGGAAAAGACCTCTGAGATCAAGTCCTACTGTAAACCTGGCACTGCCAAGCCTACCACTAAACCATAACTCCAAGTGCCACATCTATACATCTAAATCTCACCAGGGATGGTGATTCCACCTCCTCCCTGGGCAGCCTGTGCCAGGGCTTCTTTAACGTGTCCATGAAAAAAATCTTCCTAAAATCCAATCTAAGCCTCCCCTGGCACAGCTTGAGGCTGTTTCTTCTTGTCCTGCCCCTTGTTCCCTGGGAGCAGAGCCTGATCCCCACCTGGCTGCACCTCCTGTCAGGGAGTTGTAGAGAGGGAGAAGGTTCCCCTGAGCCTCCTTTTCTCCAGGCTGAGCTCCTCCAGCTCCCTCAGCTGCTCCTGCTGCTCCACACCTTTCCCCTGCTCTGTTGCTCTTAGAACACCTGAGACACTTGCAGACTTCAGTGCCTACTCAGATTTGATAATACACAATATATAAGAAAAGAGAGGGTCAAAAATGCTTTGTACAGAGCTAGGGATTGTCTGTACTGATAAAAAATAAGTCGATGAGGATACTTCTACCAAACATGTCTGTTTTATTGTAAATTCTCTGTGGTAGGGACAGGACTTTTTTTTAAAACCAGGAATACAACTCTTTGAGATAGTCAGGTGTTCTTATAGACCAATAATTCTCTTTAAACTTATGCAGTATTTCAGGGACATCATGGTGGCAATGAGACAGAATTTTTGCCACAGTGAGAGGGAAAAATTTTTCAAAATTTCTGAAAACAAGTGGGAAAAGTGAAATTTTGCTGTCTCACTTTGCCACAGCAGGACAGGCCCACTCTGGGGTTTTGTCTCAGCCTTGGCATGAGGAGAAGGATCATTATGGTACGGATGATTTAATTAGTCCAAAAGCTAGTGCATACCAGGCATTGCTAATTGCAAGAGAGGTCTGGGATAAAAGGGAAAGTCATCTCTTTCCTTTTGTAAGCTACATTATTCCCCCTTCCCTGTCTCGTACAGAAATCTCCACACGTCTGAGTTGCCTGACAAAACAGTTGTTGATTTTCACTGCACGTAGATGAGCTGAAGTCATTTACTGTCATGAAAATCTTAATCAGCCACATTAGGAGAAGAACAATCTTGATTTCACAATTCATTTTAAATTCCTTGCACTTTCCATCATAGAAAACACTTGATTTTACATCATTGTTAGTGATGGTTATCCTGGTTTATCTGTTCCTGAATTATTCAAATTACTTAAATAGAGGCAAAGTCTATGGAAAAGTAATTTCCTGAAGTTCAATAAGAGTTTTGAACTATTTTCAACTTAGTTTGATGCCACAGAGCTAGAATTAAACTTTTCTTAATCTGGATTGTTTTCTTAAAGAGCACATACAGCTGGATAGAATAGCAAAAATTATCTGGGGTTTTATTTAGAGGAGCAGGGAAAGGTCAGAAGGAAAAAGACATTTTCTACACAGACCAGCAAATAAACAAAGGGGAAAAATTCCTCAGTGGATAAAAATAACATTTCCAGCGTGGTTTCTGACAATCTTGAATTTTGTGCAGTGCCTTCGTTACATGAATGTTATTCACATAATACAAGGATTAAGATGAGATCTTTCTCCCTCCCTTGAGGAAGACAGCTCAGGATTAAGAAACTTTTCAGAAACATCTCTGATCACCATAGTCAAGATCTTCCTCCACCACCTTCCCTAATCAAAGCATATTCAGCCCCACTTAATCTCCATATTTAGCAAGAGGTTTGTTACTGTCACCAAAATTGTAAGATGATCTTTTTTCTTGCAGTAGCTCCTGCCACAACTCTTGGTCTTTGAAAGGAACAAGAAAAACTAGTGTGAATAACAAGGAAAATCTTTAATCCATGAGTTTAATATTGGAGTGCTAAAAACAATCAGCAAACCAGAGGTTGATTGTTCAGCTGTTTGGAAGTTACAATTGCTGTTTGACTGTATAAGAGACTAACTAGTTGAGGTGTTCTGTAAATGTTTGCTTAAGTCAGTAAATCATATATGATATGGCAATATGATCAGGTAGTCCCAAACAGGAGCAAACAACAGCTGGTATTACAAGTTTGAAATTTATTAGCTTTTTGGATGCTGTTATTGTTCTGCTGTGCTTTTACTTACTTCAGGTGAAAAGCATAGCTTGGCATATCAGATTTTTAGTAAATTTTCTCAGCATCGTTATCCTCACAGAAAATACAATGTGAAAAAAAGAAAACCTCAATCAGTGGCTGCATATACCCGCATTGATGTAAACACATGAAATTTGAGTGTGTTTGAGCAAAACAGACCAGTCAGCCATGTGGTGGAGACAGAAAAGAAGGTGCCAATACCCTGAGAAACAAGCCTAACACCAGTCCCCCCCTTCCCCTCTCCTCAGTCAGAACTGGCAGGGCTCTTCCAAAAGGAAGGACAGCTTCCAAAAGAAGGCATTTCATTGAGTTCAGGTTCTACCCTTACAAACACAGTCAGTGCTCGGTGATTCTTCCTGGCTGTGCTGTCAGCCACACATCCATAATTACCATTGAGCCTGCTCCTTGGGGTTCTTACTTTACTAAGTAGGATTCTTGGCAAAGAGGAGGGAGGAGAGAGGACAGGTGACAACAATTCCATGCCACTGCAGAGCAGACCTGGCTTTGACAGGCAGAGGGATTTCAAAGTATCCTATGAATCAGGCAGAAATTAGGGAAACCTGCAAATTGCTAAAAGGAAGTAGTTCTTCTCGTGTTGTATAATTTGACACAGACTATTTTGGTGTTGTGTTTTAAAGGCTGTTGTTAGGTTAGCTTTGAAACCAGACTCCTTGTGTATCCAGGTGGTGAAGTGGGAAGCAGGCCTCAGGAGACGACTCTAATTTGACTTGTTTTAATGTAGGATTTCAGATAAGAAGTAAGTGGAGAGAAGGACAGTTTGTGAAGTCATTTGAAATGGGTGAATTCAATTCTTTAGTCTAAATATCACGGAATGCCTAATTCAAAGAGTTGTTTCAATCTAAATTTAAAGGGAATGGAACAAAGATGGTTTCCCTCTCTTTCCTCCTTGCTTTTTCATGTGTTTTCCTTCCCATCTGAATAGTACAAAATAGATTTTAAGGGATAAAAAGAATAACACCAGCAAAAGCACAAGACTTATCTAAAGTCTTGCACAATATTTTTCTGATTTATATATATATATAAAAAAATAAATCACAAATCACATTCTAGTGAACAGGAGAGCCAAACTTATTCATCAGCATTGCTCAGTCTGACTTGAGTTTTAAAGGAAAAACTAAAACTGCCGTTGCTTATTTGACTTTTAAAGGATTTTTGCAAGCATATGTCAGCTGGAGGGACTCTGTCTCCAGCTGCTGCAACTTGTTTTCTGATGTGAGAACAAAATCCCAGGATTGTTTTTTTTTTTAAGCTAGGATCTTAGCATAGATAGCTACAACACATTCAGTACCATCAGCACGGGTTTCATGACCACCTGTAGGAGATGGCTATGAATGAGCAATTTGGACAGTGTGTTGCCTCCTGCAACAGTATGGGAGACCATATTTCTCCCTGAGGCATTTTCCATGGAAGAATTTGCACATCAAGAAGTTGCAACACCCAAATGCCAACCCTGAACAGCAGCTGTTTGAGCCTCAGCCTCAAATCACAGCTCCTTTGGGAGACAAATCTAATCACCCAAAAATGCACAGAAGCTGGATTCTTGGGGTAACAGGTTTTGTTGATCAATAGATTCCCTAAATTTGTGAGCCTGCAAGCAAAATACCAGCCGTAAGGACAGAATCACAGTATCACAGAATCATTTGGGTTGCAAAAGACCTCTAAGGGCATCAAGTCCAACCTTTAACTGATCCCAGTCAACTTGACCAGAGCATTAAGTGCCACATCCAGTCATTTCTTGAACACCTCCAGGGATAAATGTCTTGGAAAGTATTGGAATGACTGCATGGCACAGCTTCAGTTGGAGCATTGAGCCTTCCTCCCCCAAGTTTACTTTTTTCCTCGTTACCACAGGGTAATCCAGTGAACAAAGAATATTTCTGGGATCAAATACCTGATCTACAGCTCAACATAATAGGGAAATAGTAAAGAAGGATTAGTGTACTGTCTTGTTTTATTGCTTGGTTTCATCAATGTTTCAGGCTGTATATTGAGAGTTTTATAGTTCACTGTAAAATATACTCTTTGGGCTGCCGCGTAACTGTTTGACTTTAAGATGGGGCAGAAATAATTTTTGACAGCTCAAACAAAGGATATTTTAAAGCAATTTTTGAGATTGGAATTATTCACAGGTCATTTTCCATTACTAAGAAAAAAACATTTGAAGTACTCAGAAATTTCTCATAACTGTAAAGTAATAATCAGCTTTGAAATAATGATTTTCTTTTATGACACCAGTACACTCTTGCTTTTAACATTTGCATTTTAATGCCTCAAGAACAAATACTTTTCTACATATAGTTCAAACAAAAAGCTGCTAGTTTAGCTTGTAATTATTGAATCAAATTAATATCTTTAAAAGCACTTTTATTACTGAGTCTGTAGGGAGACTTATATAAAAAGATAACTATTTTTGGTGATACTACAGCAGAAAATTTTGCCAAATAGACATGAACTAACAAGTTTGGGGTTTTTAAGCTGCTGAGAGATAATAGATATGGGAGAAGTTACGGTTAGAATCTGTATGTTACTGAGTTTTCAAGTATTTTAATCTGTGTAAGCAATTGAGAACTACACAAAGCATCAGTCTACAACTGGAATATTAGCTTGTAACTTCTTCATTCTTCTCTAATATACACTCTTAGGCTTAATCTGGCATAGCATTAGCATGAAAGACGCTGCCATAGTTTCTCAGTGAAATAATGAAACAATTAAACTTCTGTTTTATAATAATTAAGCATCTATTTCACCTCAGCTAATTCTTTGTGGGCAGCCCTACATGGCACAAACTGAGAGCTGCAGCTGATGCTATGTAAAAGGCATAAAAGCAAATATTTTCTTCCAGAGCTTGGTTTGTTCTGTTTTTTCATACCAAAAAAACTTTGATATCACCTGGTACCACCTGGATGGTTTAAAGCAGCATTTTTTTTTCAGTGCACCACCCAGGAAGAGAGTCCACCAGAAAGGAGGAAAGAGGGAACAGAATCATCCCTAACTTCATTTGGAGAAATTACCTCCACATACCTTGAGGTACGACTAGCAAGACCATGATTTCTTCACCCTAAACAGGGATGTTGTTAGATCAAGTCTCTTAAAGCAAGGTCATATGATTTAAAAAATAGTAACTTGATTTTTAAACCATAATCTATTTTGTCCCTATGCTGTCACAGAATTTTAAAAGCTCTCCTCTTTTAGAAAATAAGTAACATAAGCTCCTTCAACGAATAGCACATTTAATATTAAAAAGGTGCTTAAATGCTGTTAGGCCAGACCCTAAGGGAAACCTCAATGTACTCTCCAGCTGAGCTTTATCCACAATGCAGGAAGCCTCAGGAAATATTTTGTTAATTATTTTTACTATTGTTCTCATTTCTGTCTTGAATTCAAGTCCATATGATAGGATTTACTCCAAGAATGAAAAGCTTCCGCAACTCCCTCAGCCATTCCTTGTGCTCCAGACACTTCCCCATATCCATTCTCTTCCCTGGACACTCTCCAGCCTCTCAGTGTCTTGTCACAAGGGTCCCAGAACTGCCCCCAGGACTGGAGGTGCCTCAGCAGTGCCAGCACAGGGGATGGGCACTGCCCTGGGCTTGTGACTGCACTAGAGCTGACACAAGCCAAGTGCCATTGGCCTCTCTTGCTCACCTGGGCACACCTGGGCTCATGTTCAGCTGCTGTCACCAGCACCCCCAGGGCCTTTTCCAGCTTCCCACATCCTCTGTCCCCAGCCTGGAGCACTGCAGGGGTTTGAGGTGACCCAAGAGCAGGACCTGGCACTTGGCCTTTTGTTTTGCCCTATTTTTCTAAAAAAAAAAAAATAAATTCACTTTTCTGCTATTTTTTAGGGGTGGTTTTGGACTAACAAGTGTGGACTGGCGTTGCTCTCACTTCCAGATGCAGCAAGGCAGGCAAGAGGCAGGATCGTGCTGCCATCTATAGCTTTAAACTAGGGAAAAAACCCAGTCCCTGCAGTTCAAATGGCAAAAGAAGCCAAAGGGTAGGTGATATTTGCAGAATGAAAGTGATCCAGGATTCTCAAAAGAGGAGTGACTGAGAGGGACACACAGACACGTTTGTGTTCTCACATTCCATCTCAGTGAGACTTTGGACCTTATTTAAAATATCCGCAAGACCTCCGTAAGGAGTCCTAGGTTGGACTAAATCCTAACTGGCTGCCCTGCTCACCCCCCCATTCCAAATCAATACATCTTTCTGATGAAAAATCAGAGACTCAGACTGGTTTGTGTTGAAAGGAACCTCAAAGACCATCTCGTTCCACCCCCCTGCCATGGGCAGGGACACCTTCCACTAGTCCAGATTGCTACAAGCCACATCCAACCTGGATCACTTCCAGAGATGGGGCAGCCACAGCTTCTCTGGGCAACCCGTGCCTGTGCCTCAGCACCCTCACAGGGAAGAATATTGCCCTCAGGACTCCTAATCACCTCCCAGCAGATGTGGCAAGGGGTGGAAGTCTGGATCAGGCTGCGAAGGATTATGACTTGCAAACTGTGGGGGTTTTTTAACTGAATTCCAAACAGCACAGTGGTCTCTGTCCATAAAACATGGTCTCTGACCCCATGTTCCCAGTGAGTGAAGTGCGTCTTGTGCAATTATGCAGCAACAGAACTGCTATGAGTTTGAGCAGACTCAGAGTGTGGCATTAATCCCTAGCTGGAAAGTTGTCAAGTCAAAGCACATTCTTCAGGAGAAATTATTCCTTCTGTGCTATTCATAAAAACCATTCTCATATCTTGGAAGGCTTTCTGAGACTGAAGGTATCTCACACCTCACAGGCAATGCTGTCCCAAAATATTTGCACCCAAGGGAATGGGCAGTTTCACAGGAACAGGACATGGGGTAGTTCTACTTTTTCCCTTTTCCTTTCTTCCTCCTTACCCAGGGCAGGATTTCTCTCCATCCCTTCGCAGCTGTTGCTGCAGATTTCAAAACTCAGCCCTGCTGCAATTTGTTCCCCTGTCTGTCTCTATGGCACTGCTTCTTCTGAGAAGTATTGAAATTCCAGTTACATAAATGCCTCAAAATTTCCCTCCTCTGCTGCTATAGAAGATTTCTGGGATACTTCTCAATGTGTTTGCACAGCCCACGAGCTTCCTCTTTCTTCAGGACATGAAGGGAAGTCCCATGGTTGAGGACTGGATAGGGAACCATGAGTTCAGCCTCTGCTTTGTTTTTGGTTTTCCTCTTCTGGGCACAGCCTGCACTGACATCCATGCTGGGATTGCCACAGCTCTCAGTGCAGCTCCTACACACACTAAAAGGCAGGATTCAGGCAGAGATTCAGGAAGGCACCCCAAACTATACAGAAGCAAGGTGGCTAATTATAATCGGTGGCCTCCCGCCACACAGTTTGAATCCCAGCTCTGCAAACAATTTCTGCAGAATTCCAGTCATTTGTGTCCCAGCTTTTGGCTGTCCTTCTGCGAGACGTCAGCAGAGCCTGGATGTAAAATCCCAGCCCTAATCCAGCTGGTTTTTTCCTAACCCCATATGCAGAAAAGGACCAGCCTCAGCCCCAGAAATGGAGACATGTCCCATTTCCCACACAGGACACTGAGCTGCTCCTTTGCAATCCCAGTTTAAGTACCGGACCAAGAGCAGAGTTGGAGTAAGCAGCAGAACCTGGACAGATATGGGTTTCCTAATGTGGCTTTTTGCAGGCTTGAAGTCCCAATTTATTCATCTGTGGGAGTTTATAATTTCAAACATATAAGATTGTGTAATCTCTTTGCACAAGATAAGTGCTGCTATCATTTCCTGCAAACTGCGTTTAAGTATTCCAAGGAATAGTCCTTCCTCCATATCCTCCAGACAATTTAACATCCCTCACCTGGCTGAGCACTTGGCATCGCCCACTCAGGCTTCAGTGACTGGGACCTGGTTAATGCTTGAGTTTTAAAATAGGAATTATCCTTTTCATTTACTCGGGATGCACTCAGGGTCTGCATGGCCAAGTATTTGAAGGTCAAAGGCTTTCAACCACCTGAAAGCTCAAAGAGCTGCAGGAAAGCTCTTGACCAGAGAGGGGCAGCAGGAGGCAGGAGACGGCTCTGAGCTGGGAACTGCGAGTCTACTCAAGGAGAAATACTTCCCTTCCAATGAGTTCATGGGCTTTTTAGAATCACAGACTGGTTTGGTTTGGAAGGCACCCCAAAGATCATCCAGTTCCAACCCCCTGCCATGGGCAGGGGCATCTTCCACTAGAAGAGATTGCTCCAAGCCCTGTCCAACCCAACCTTGAATGGGGGAGCAGCCCTTGGGGAGACCGTGGGGATGCAACCCGGTGCTGGAAACAGCTTGGACCAGCGGGACGAGGGTTCTCTGGCCAAGCCTCTGGGCCTGGGATGGAGCAGCAGCCTGTGGACTTGCAAAACTCGTGCTGACTCAGAGCAGCTTGAAAGGAGGTGCCGAAGGAGTCAATAGATGGTGCTCTTTTTTCGTGCAGTATCTCAGCGTGATATTCCTGCAGAAAGGGATGTCCACCTTTCCTTGCTGGTCTCTAGGCATGGGAGATGTCTGTATCATGCTCCTCTGCAGCTGGACAGGCTCCTCTTCCCACCAGGTTATCCCCCCTACCAAGGAACTCTGACCTCCCACCCCCAGATTAACCATGTTTTGTGGTCCTGGGGGGTTGTCTGTGCACTCTGCACAGCCTTTCTGCAAAGAAAGGAGTTCTGCAATTGTAAAATATTAATAATAGGGTTTTTTCAATCTAATAATGCCTTCCTGAGATACCACAGAGCCGATGAGAGCTGATAAAGTTTGTTTTCTCTGCAGTGCATTATCTGGCTGATGCAGCCTTGCTTGGGAGGACAGCTCAGGGTCACCTCGGCACAGAGTGCATTGGGACACGCTGATTTGGCTGTCTCCTGCTTAGCAAAATGTGTCTCTCCTGCTAGAACTAATAAAGTGGCTGTTTAAGTATTATTTAATGAGCTTGTGCAGGGGAAACAGATAATCTTCCCTTTAGAAACATCATGTCCCTCTGCCCAGTGTGCCCTGATGGTCATCCCATCCATCAGGCCCCAACAAGAAGTGCCAGGAGGAAAATCTTGCTGCATCTTTCTCTGCTCCTGCTGCACCACAATCCCAAGTTAGAAAATATTCCATTTGGAAGTTCCTTCCAGGAGCTTGTTGTGACTTTTGGGATGGAAAGAAAACAGTGAGCCCACCTAAGGTCTCTCCATCTCCCTCAGTACTTTATCACCAAATCATCAAGGTTGGAAAAGACCTCTGAGATCATCTAGTCCAACCTATGACCTAACACTAAGTGCCACACCCAGTCTCTCCTTAAACACCCTCAGGGATGGTGACTCCACCACCTCCCTGGGCAGCACATTCCAAAGCCTGTATATAGACGTATAGAATATATATTATATTCCCCTTGGATGTGACTTTACTGCTGTCCTGATCTCTCAGCTGCAACGTCATGAAATCCAAGTGTGAATTTGCCTTGGCAAACCTCACTTGGGTTTGTGCACCTGTTTACAGCCAAATCAGCTCGTGACACTGACATTCAGGGCACCTGAGACCCTGAGATAATGTACACCTGTGCATTATTGAGTGCACCCTCAGCAACTTCACT
>NW_008654313.1:40944-47968 GCF_000695815.1 Acanthisitta chloris | reverse complement strand
CTGCATTCAGAACACCTAGTACATTGTGTTACAAGAACAAAAATGGATTGACACAAAACCTTGAATGAAGCTAATGAACGGAATTTCCAGTGTACTTTATGAGGCACAATAATTCCAAACATTCTACCTATGTTGCAAGGTCTCCTGGATGAAAGTGGATTTCGTTTTGGTAGAGAAACTGTAAATCTCATATGGGTTTATTTACCTGGTATTTATAGTAAATGTAAGCTCATGAGCAAGGTAAGTGAAGTATTTAGATATAATCATCACCCTCATGAAACGCACACCCTGTATGCTTAGCATTCAGACTGTACTCCTCTTTGTGCTTCCCATGTCCCAAGTCAACACGACTTTTTAGCCTGAGTAATCAAAGAATTGTTCTAGGACTGATATGTGAAAGGTTTTGCAGAAATCTTTCCTTTCATCTTTACGCTGCTTATACCAATAAACAAGATTATTTTGAATAGAGTCTGTATAAAAGTAGATCTTCAGCTGCTTGAAACCACTATCATCTAACTCATCTACAGCAGAATGGCAAAACTAAAAAACACTGGAACAAGCTGGAAGAACCATAAAAGCAGCAGAAGCCAGACAGATTCTGTGCCAATAATTAGAGATTGCGGTAAATGTCAACTGATGTTAAATACTGTGGTGGGTTTTTAAGTTCCTCCCTTCAGTAGGATCCTATTTAAAAAACAAACTGTGGCACAATTGAAGGAAATAACTAATGGTTATGTAAAGAAAAAATTAAATAACAATACTAAAAGCCCAATGTGGACATTTGCCATAGTACTGTACAAAAGAGCAGCAAATTAAGATTTTTATTTTTCTGAGCTAGTCTTATAAAACTACTCAGTTGAATGGACCTATTTAAGCAAGACAACACTCCACACAACTGCTGTCAGAATAAACCTATGATGGATATCACATAATTAATCTACAAAGAATTTTCATACTTTTGTTTACAAAAGGGGTAGAAAAATTTAACTAAAGGTTTTGATTTCATTGATATGAAGGTTCTTGGGCATAGTCCTCACTAATCTTAGTAAACTCTCCATCTCTCTTTAGACTGTGGAGGCACAGTAAGTTGACACAAACCAGAACTCCTACAGAAAGAAAAGGTCCTGCTTTTCCCCTGCCACTCCTGTCCTCATGGCCCATTCTCTTGTGCCAGTACACCCATTTGTGTGGCCTGCAAACAAACCAGATTGCAAGGCAGATTTATGTTAAAATTAACACCACCCCCAGTCCCACACCACCCCCAAAAGTCAATCCAAAACAATTAACTTCTTTCAACAGCAACATTAGTTTACACTGGCTAAAAGTGAGAATGATCCTAGCACATGAACACTTGCCAACTGTTCCTTAGCTGTGCTGCATTTGGGGCAGCCTATGGCTTACACAGCCACTTTAAGGGAGATCTTCTGGATCCTCTGCTTGGCATTTGCAAGTCCAAATCTGCAGCATCGTATCTAGTTTTGGAATCTCTGGCGTAAGTAAGACCCTGACATACCACAGCGTGCTGCAATGGATGGTCATCAAGAGAGTCAGGGCAGCAGAGACCAGGACACACAAGAGGAGGCTGGGAGAATCAGGCTTGTTCAGCCTTAGAACTCATGGTTAAGGGGAGATTTAATTGCTGTCTACAGCAATTTAATAGGTGGGTATAGAGAAGATGAAGCCAGAGTCTTCTTGAAGATGCACAGGGATAGGGCTAGAGACAACAAGCACAAACTGGAACATGGGAAATTCCAGTATTAGGACAAGCTTTTTCACCACAAGGGTGATGAAGCAGTGGAACAGGTGCCCAGAAGTCCAACCTCAGAGATTCAAAACTTGACTGGACAAAGCCCTGAGCAATCTGACCTAAACTGGCCAACCTGGGTGTTGGACTGGAGGCTGGAGACATCCAGAGGTCTGTTCCTAACTTCCATATTCTTATGATCCTCAGCAAATATAAACTGGTGAAACAACAAGAAGTGTTAATTCTTTGGGGAGCAATCTATCACTTGGACTGGGTTTTTTGTGCATCAAGCACAATAACAACTTTGCAAATGTTGCCAGGTACTGCTGGAAGAGAAACAATAAATAATAACAGGGAATCTACTCCAGTTTTAAGGCTAATCCATCTAAAACCACATATGATAATTTAAAATGTTTTTAATTTCAAATATTTAAACACAGTAAGCCAGTTGGCTACAAACTTGGCTTGTACCTTAGGAGATTTCTTCAAGAGTGACAAAACAAGAACTCCGTCTCATTAATTCCAACACATGTGAACAGTCCCAAAGAAGTAGTATGACAGATTTGGTGTATAGCAATTGCAAGATCAGGCCACAAGCCAAGCTAGTTCCAGTTGTTTCAAATTATAAATTTTTTCATACATACAGGCAGAAATACTTATCGTGCTAGAATAATTAGAAACTGGTTGAAACGAATTGGCCTGAAGCTACTCCTTTCCCTCCCAAAAGTAACATCTTTCATTTTAGACTAAATATGGGAAATTTCATAGTTTCCAGTAACTGATAAAATGGGATTTAGAACAAAGCTGGAATTAAAATATACTGTGAATTTCTAGCAACTTCTACATAATGGCAAAAGAGTAGCTTTTAATTACTTAAAACAGAACAGGCAAATTCAAGAGATGTTCTGAAATATTTTATTTCTAAAGGACCTGGTTTTGTTTTGACTTCTAGAGATATCAACTATATTTTCTTAAGAAAGATTATCCTTAGTATTAACTCTCTATACTAATAAGCAGTATCTTAAATGTCCTTGTCCCAGACTACAGATAGAGTTTTATAAACTTGATATTCTCTGAATCTTGTAAAAGTCAATACTGTCTCTCGATTTTGGACATACTAACAAAAATTTCCTTCACTAATATTTCTACCAAGAAATGATCTAGCCTCTGGTAACAGTAACACTTAAAAGGAAACAGCAAGAAAGCATCTATTTTTCTGTATTACTTTTATACATCTTGCAGTTTATTTAACAAAATTGGCAATTAACTTACACTTAGTTGTACTACTTTCTGCTATGAAGCCCCAAAGTATTCTGCTAGCATTTAATTAAAACTTTGCTAGGCCTTTCTTATTTAGATCAGAAGTCTGATACCCATTTTACATTAGGGAGAAAATAGTTCCCAGGTTTGCATTAAAAACAGCTTGACAAACTTAATCACTTGCTGTAACAATTTAGGAGTTTTCCTTCTCCTGAAGGGCTGCTCAGTACTTCTGAATGGAGAAGCAGCTGTTCTTCAAAACGTTTAGGATCAAATTGAAATCGCTGATGTGCAATACATTTTGGTTCCTAACCTGCAGGGCTATGTAACTGCACGCACACACCAAGTAAGAAAAACAACACATGAACTGTATTGACATTGTGGTTATGCCTAGAGCCATCTGCAGCAAGGAATCACACAAATACGTGGGGAAAAAAATGCTAAGTATTCCAAAGAGATCATCTTGTATAGTGTTGTCTCTTTTTCAGCATTTATAGATGACTGAAAAGAACAACCATTGGTTTTCACCAAGATGACATTGGATACATTTATTTTTCATTAGAAGAATTAAGGGAATGGAGAACTAGCACATTCCTGCACAAACCTCAGGGATTAGGCTGTGCTACATCTGGGAATTAACAAACTAGTCTCAACAAGTTTGATCTTTCTGGGAAAAGATAAAACTACAGGCTAAGCAAAGAAAGAACTGATAACCTTGCAAGATTTGTTCTGAGTTTTTTTGTTCACGAACCACATAAAAAGAAAGTAATGTCAGACATAAAAAAAATTTGTTATTGCAACAAGCAAGAGTGAAAAGAACAGCTTGTGAGGAGCCTTCTAGAGAAACTAATGGTAGATAATTCACTGATAGTGTAATTTTGTTTGCTTCTCTCTAGCACATAAATCCATAAGAACAAGCTGTGCTGTTACACCAGATACCACATGTGATTTCATTAAATCCTAGAGCATTTAATGAAGGATGGAGTATAAAGTGTTGATGTTGTATTTGATACTTGCATGCTTGGGAGCTGACACCCCATGGCTGGCTGAAGCTACAGCTGACATCCTGAAACTTTTATTCTGTGACAAGGGCATTGCACATCAAGACCCCTGACCTTCATGGCTATAAATAACAGAAGCTTCTGACTCAGTAATAATTCAGCTAATCACAAGGACTACCCCCTTTTTCTCATCTTTCATAATACAAACACTCCACACAGTGTATGAGATGTCTTATGCTAAATGGCTAGTGTTCTGTTCCACAGCCAACATCATTTTCTGTTACAGACTATTCACATACTATCCACAAACCACAGAATTTAATAATTTAAAACTGTTTCTCAGTGAGCAGGAAAGACAGGGACATTTCGGTAAAACTCTGTGAAAAATACTTGTAAATGGCTAAGAAAGACAAATCCGGAAATAAAAAAACCCCAAAACAACTGTGTAAATTTAATCTTGTCTTAGCATATGCATCTGTGTTAAAAAGAATATTTTAGAAGCAGTTGAACTGGATAGCTCTAAAGAGTTAATCTTTAAACCCAAGATGATTTATGAACTATTTAAACACTTAATAAAGATAAAGCAGAAATATACAATCTTTTTTTTTTCTGGTAGTACCTAAAAATCCCAAATGAAAAACAAAAGATGCCAAAAAGGGTAAGGCTGGAACATAAATAGGATTTTGCCTATAAGGAAGCTACTTGAGACTTAGAAATACCAAGAAGGAGCTCAGGAAGGCAATTGTAAGCAGGACATTCAATAAACTTGGCCATAAGCCAGAAGAATGACCACAGTGGCTCAGAGCAAAGGTCCATCTTATCCAAATGCTCTTTTCTAAGTGTGAGTGCCTGTAGATACTGAGGTGAATTCGAAAAAAGTATAACAAGTATAAAAAGATCTTTTTCCCAGTATATGTTCAGGATCATCAAAATCTTAGGTACTCCTGATTTAAGAAGATGAAGGAATACATACGTAGTTGGTTGAATGGAAAGTTGAAAAAAATTAGAATTATCTTTAAGATTTGTAGAATGTACTTGCTACTTTTAAGGACCAGAGAGGTGACTGGTAACCTTTATTTGAGTAAGTAAACATTTATCTCCAAGTCAAACTTCTCAAGTGTACTCATTACAGAGATCTGAAATTAAAGAAAGCCATGGAAGAAAACAGAAAACAGATGGCATATGAACATATAACAATTACTGAAAAAACAACTTTCAAACTTGTGACATAAGAAAAACAAATGCTTCATTTTTCCTCTTTTCTCAGCAAAAAGAAAGAAACAGTGGCAATAGTTCATCCCTGAATATCAACTCAATACAAATCAGACACACAGAGTGAATGAAATCAAACAAAATTGATTATTGCATTCATCCTAATGTAATTGATTTTACTGCAAAGTTTGAAAAGGTTATTGTTAAAAGCAAAGGTATTTATGTGCCATTCCTGTTCTCAGAATATGCTCGGGATTTGTGCTCCCATGATATGGCTGGCAGGAGCTTCCATATGTCTAGCATTTCCATAAATTCAGAAGAGATGAGCCTCCTCAACAGTAAAACATGATATTTCTGTGCCTGACCTTGCATACAGTGATCCCAGTTATCTTCACATGGTAATTACTTTTTAAAAGAAAATAGCAGAAAAGAATGCAAGGTGTACCCCCAGAGTAGATGAACGAACAGGGATCTATTATAATTATACACCTGTATTTCTTGTTCTCCAAATAGAAGTAATTTTCTTTTCTCCATGTGGTGGTAATAATAATACACTCTGGCTCCAGCAAGCTACACTTCTCAAAGAATGTCTCTTTCAAGACTGTCCTCTAGCAATAAAGTATAACAAAGGGAAAACTTTCACATGGGTGCCTCAAAAAGAGAGAAAAGTCAGGAACAGACAAGTAAGGAAAAACAAAGTTTTGTTTCTAACGTATGGAGGATAAGTTTTCACAAGGGGAAAAATAACTAGTGGCATTAAACAGTGGGAGAGAATGGGTGCTCTCAGCCCAAGATGTGAGCCATTGCACCATTTAGCCAACCCAGAGGCATAGTCCAGGAATAACTGTTTTCTGGAAGCATGAAGAAAATACCATCAGCATTCTGCAAGTCCCTTGAACAAGAATATTTTGCCTTAGCATTCTCATCATCACATAGAACTGTGAGAATACTCAATTATAATATCATACTATGTTACTATGATGCCATAATTGAGTTCTGATAGCTGTTGGACAGTGTCTGAGCCACAAATTGCACGACTGCCAGTTATCCTGGAAACTTTGGCTTCCAGAGACCTGCAGAGCCATGGCATCTCCCAGCTCGCTACTCTGCAAATTCCCAAATGCTCTGGAGTATCTGAACTTGGCAGACACATAACAAAACATCCCAGAATAAAATTCAGATGTCCTTTTGGGTTACCGAGACCCACCCTTAAATGCCAGAAGACTCATGAACTGAGAACTTCTGATATGGTTTGTGATGGGATTTAACAGACATTTCAAAAGAGAGTAACTGAGTCTTGAAGAACTTAGTCTGACAGACATTGTCATCAGACAAAAAATGCTATAAGCTGGGTCATGCTTTTCCATTAGCTCTGCCCCCTCCTCTCCACCCCAAGGTATCATGTTCATCGTAGAAATCAAGCTTTTTGGAGATAACTTTAACTATGATCAAGGCATGGATGGCTTCTATCCACTAGGTTACTTCTCCCACATTCCTGTTTATGTAAAGAGAGGGTGAGGGGAAGGAACACAGCATGCCTAATGCTAATAAATAGGAAACTTAAACAAAGGCCTTATGAGAAGAGCTTAATTTGCCTCCTATGACACAAATAATTTCCTTTGGGAGAAATAACACACTTGAATTAGAAAAGAGAAGGAAAGGAGGGGGAAAAAATAAAAAAGGAAAACATGCAGTTGAAGGCCAGAGAAACAGATTCACTGAAAACAGATCTGACAGGAAGAGGCATATGAAGCTACTATTTACCATCAAGTGCAGCATGAGTGCATCACCTCCTGGCAAGCGAGTT
>NW_008654313.1:0-40909 GCF_000695815.1 Acanthisitta chloris | reverse complement strand
ATCATATCAAGGGACTGCAGAGCAAGGACAGGGAACTATTTTAATATTTACCACTTACTGATAACACTTTACCAGTGTCCATTTATGGATTTGTTTGGCTGATCTACTTGTAAGGAAGGTTGAACCCAACTTTCCTGCTGCAAACAATTTAATTTTGAGTGCAAGCTAAAGGTGTTCTAGAATAGTCCTCATTGCTGGTTAGGTCAGGAATAAAAACAGCCACCTCCAAAAGTCCTATGTAAGAGGAGCATGGTTCAATTTTCCTCCTCCCTATGCTGCATTTCTGAGAAGAGTATCCCTGTGAAATTTTACTGCTTAAGACTCCTTTTTTACCATGACATATGACCATTACCTCAGTTTCATTGCAGCAGAAGATATCAGAATAGGTATAAAACTGTGGATCTAGGTCAGGAAGGGCTGGAGCTGGATTAAATAAAGTCTTTACTGGAAAAAAAAAAAGAAAAAGCGAGTCTAAATCTGTAGTGTTTTAGATTCATAAATCATCACTTGAAATGCCATTGTGGTTAATTCAGAGCCCCCAATGTTTATTAGTAACACACAAATGACTCTCAGCTTCTGTGCCCTCTTTTACAGAACTGCTAAAAGTTTTGTTTATTGAATTTAAAGTTCCATTCCAATTCATGTGCAGGCACCTGTTATAATGGGAACATGACAGAAGGGCAAGAGAAAAAAATAGCCAAGAAATTATTAAACAAAAAGTGGAAAGAGCCTTAGACAGTAATGCAATTTGTTTAACTGATGATGCTTCTTCCAGGACTGTTATATGTTTTACAAGACCTGATTTAGTTCTCAAATTTTTTCAGCATTGTTATCTGAGTTCTGTAGATGAAGAATCACGGGTTATGGAGTAATGAAGGGCATGTCCAGACAAGGAGTTAAACGTGTTTCTGAATGTGTTACCTAACCTGTTCAAACTGCCACATTATAAAACTGTAGCTTAGACAAGGCACTGTATATTTTTAATATGCTATCTGGCAGAGCTAGGCCTAAACTTAACACGTGGTAGAATATGTTAGTTAACCTAACTTTAAACTGTAGTAGCCTAAGGCCCCATGAAACAGCAGCAAAGATTTGTCATGAGGACAGTGCAAGTGACTTACTCACTGTTAACACAGAAGTCTACATCCTTGGTTTCACACTTTGCCAATTTCATGATTAATACTTGTGTGTCTTAGCCACAAGGCCAGCATTTTTAAGTGGAGCAACACTCCAGAAATACAGTGAGTGATCAAATCTTTCAATTTGGATGCCTAAATTTTTGGTCCCAAACACATATTTAGACTGTAAGCTATAGCCAGACACCCTGAATGTTTTTGAATCACACTTAATGACCTAAAAGACAAAGTTGCACAGAGAATTCTGCAATCTGAATAGCAAGAAGTTTAGAAGTTAGGTGATTAGCACTCTGAAAGTTCCAGCCTTTGACTGTACAACTTTACCAGGCCTCTCTACCTGCCTCATTAAAAAGAGCATTAAAATGACAAAGACTTTTACTCAGAAGTCAGAAAATGCCAGGATTAGGTATTCCAATGAAATCTTAATTTGGTTCCCTCATATTATTACAATATAGTATGTATTATAATAAACTCTTTAATTATATGATCACATACCACTGAAAAACAGCATGTGATCACATAATTAAAGACTGCAACAAAATACATATGCAGAAAGGAGACAAATTAAGGTTTCACAGGCAACCTTAACTCTTGCATCTCCTATTTTCTGAACTGCAACCCTAATAAAGTTTTCTTAAACACAAATCTTTAAGGGATACTTTCCTAGGTAAAACAATCAAACAGCACACACTGCAAAACAAACTCTGTCATGTGGTATCATGCCGACATATGCATGGGTCAGGAGCAACACTGGAAGTGTTCCAGCTTGGGTTTTAAGTAATACAGACTCATCATGATCACAGTGTAATACATTACTATTAGATTTCTTCCATATTTAATATCTGCTGAGCAGGAGGGAGATAGAGGAACCCTAAGATCCTCTTTCGGGCTGTGAGGGAGAGCATGGCTTGTGAACAGGGCAATCTGCTTGGTCCTCCTGAGAAACACCAAATTATTTTCTGCTCAAATTCTTTCATGGAATCATAGAATGGTCTGGGTTGGATGGGACCTTAAAGATCATCTAGTTCCAACCCCCCTACCATAGGCAGGGGCACCTTCCACTAGACTAGGTTGCTCAGGGGCTTCCCATCCAGGGATAGTGCATCCACAACTTCTCTGGACAACATGCTCCAGTGCCTCTCCACCCTCACAGTAACGAATTCTTTTCCTAATATCTAATCTAAACCTGCTCTCTTTCAGTTTAGAGCCATTCCCCCTTGTGCTGTCTCTACATGACCTTGTAAAAAGTTTCTCCCCATCTTTCTTGTAGGTTCCTTCAGGCACTGGAAGGCCACAATTAGGACATCCCAAAGTCTTCTCTTCCAGGCTAAACAATGCGAATTCTATTAGTCTTTCCTCACTGGGGAGGTGGCCCATCCCTCTAATCACTCTGGTGACCTCCTCTGGACTTGCTCCAAAAGATCAATGTCCTTCCTGTGCTGAGGACCCCAGACCTGGATGCAGTACTCCACGTGGGGTCTCACCAGAGCAGAGCAGAGGGGCACAATGACCTCCCTCGACCTGCTGGCCATGCTGCTTTTGATGCAGCTCAGGATGCAGTTGGTTTAGGGACAACATCTAGGACCCCCTTCCACTAGACCAGGTTGCTCAAAGCCCCATCTAACCTGACTTTGAACACTTCAGGGGTGGGGCATCCACAACTTCTCTGGACAACATGCTCCAGTGCCTCTCCACCCTCACAGTAACGAATTCTTTTCCTAATATCTAATCTAAACCTGCTCTCTTTCAGTTTAGAGCCATTCCCCCTTGTGCTGTCTCTACATGACCTTGTAAAAAGTTTCTCCCCATCTTTCTTGTAGGTTCCTTCAGGCACTGGAAGGCCACAATTAGGACATCCCAAAGTCTTCTCTTCCAGGCTAAACAATGCGAATTCTATTAGTCTTTCCTCACTGGGGAGGTGGCCCATCCCTCTAATCACTCTGGTGACCTCCTCTGGACTTGCTCCAAAAGATCAATGTCCTTCCTGTGCTGAGGACCCCAGACCTGGATGCAGTACTCCACGTGGGGTCTCACCAGAGCAGAGCAGAGGGGCACAATGACCTCCCTCGACCTGCTGGCCATGCTGCTTTTGATGCAGCTCAGGATGCAGTTGGTTTTCTGGGTTGCAAGTGCAGACTGACAGCTCATGTTCAGCCTCTCACCCACCAGCACCCCCAAGTCCTTCTTGTCAGGGCTGCTCTCAATCTGTTCATCCCCAGCCTGTATTAGCTCATCTTCAGCCTCTCACCCACCAGCACCCCCAAGTCCTTCTTGTCAGGGCTGCTCTCAATCTGTTCATCCCCAGCCTGTATTGACACTGGGGGTTGCCCTGACCCAGGTGCAGCACCTTGCACTTGGTCTTGTTAAACCTCCTAAGATTTCAATGGGCCCACTTTTTGAGCTTGCCGCCTTCTCTCCCTTTGCCAAGATCCATTCTCCTCACTGAGTTTTTATTCTTTATGCCTCCTTGCAAAGGAACAATGCAACTGTAACCTTTTTCACTCAATTTTCATCATATCGTATCTCTTTACACCCCCTCTCTCATGCTTTCTTTTTCCCACTTACAGTGCCCACAGCCTACTCCCTGACTCTACATATATATATATATATATAATATACATTCTATATTGGAATATTTTAGATATTCCAATGTCTATTCAAAAAATCCTAATCTCTATTCCAATTTTGTTCCCCTTTCAGCTTCTCCCTTCCTTCTTCCTCTGCCACCCCCAAAAATCATGAAAATCCCTCCTACATTTCCCTTGTCTGAAATCTACTCTCCCTCCCCAGCATTCCCATCCAGCTTTGTCTCTTCTGTATTCAAATAGAGCAAGCTCTTGCGCTGTGCTTCCAGGGCCTACAACAGATTTTTAACAGTATAAAAGAAGTTGCCTCAAATCAGATTCAGAAATTACACTGACACTCATGCCCAAATGGACAACTGTCTGTGTGGACAGACTCGGGAGAAGCTAGTTGTGAAGCTCTTAACAATTTTCTCAGGTGTATGAGAAAGGTAGTTGTTTCCAAGGGCAGATAATACAGTTAAAATCAGACAGATTTTCATACCACTGTAAAGGCTTATCTTTAAAAGGAAGCTCCCTTGCTATCAAGTCTTAAGTAAGTTTTAAGGTAGCCAGAATTCATAATTTAAAAGGGGGTAGGGTGGGAGGCATTTTGCACTGCCTGGTTTCTGCAGCCACAATGCTCTGGCAGAAATTACAAAGAGTTTAACCATAGACAAACAGCTGATACAACAAATTGCAGCCCAATTAAAAGATTAAGAAGTTGAAGGATCTGAAAAGTAGATCCTTTACTTGCAAGTGACATTGAACCTTAATAACTGAGGCTGCTTCCAGCTCATTCTCCACTACAGTATTAATATGCTGGGCATTATCAGCCATCTTTTATGGAGTCTGTCATTACAGAAGCCCAAAAACTGCTTTACAAACTTTGATATAAAATAACATGTTGCCCATCAATGAAGTTGGCTCCCCCTTGGAAGAGCAGCAGCTTCTCAACATCAGCCACTAAAAAACTGTAATTGTCCAGTCAGATTTCCACTAGTTTATACTTACTTAATATGCTGGGCATTATCAGCCATCTTTTATGGAGTCTGTCATTACAGAAGCCCAAAAACTGCTTTACAAACTTTGATATAAAATAACATGTTGCCCATCAATGAAGTTGGCTCCCCCTTGGAAGAGCAGCAGCTTCTCAACATCAGCCACTAAAAAACTGTAATTGTCCAGTCAGATTTCCACTAGTTTATACTTACTTCACATAATTATTTAGAAACCAACCTTCCTTCCTTCCTTCTTCCTTTCCTCCTTCCTTCCTTCCTTCCTTCCTTCCTTCCTTCCTTCCTTCCTTCCTTCCTTCCTTCCTTCCTTCCTTCCTTCCTCCCTCTCCTTCCTCCCTCTCCTTCCTTTCCATGTCACAAGAATACTGAATAATCAGTGCCTCAGTGAGAGAATATCACACATGAGATGTCCCTCTCTAGCTTACAGATCCAGATGATGTTCACTGAAGAGAAGCAGCGTTCTTGCCTGTGTGTCCATATTCTTTCTCTCTTTCTTTCAGCAAGAATGAAGAAAAATAAGCAAAAATCCCATTGAAACAGAGGTTTGAGGCATCTGGGTATGCATCTGTTTTAAACAAAAATAGCCTAGTGCACATTCTAACATGCAGTATTACATTATACATGAGGGATTGCAGGCTAAAAGAAGGGAAACTGCATAAACAATTTACTGTTGGCTATGGATACATTTTTGCAGTGCTACAAACTTGGCTGTTTCCTTAGAGTTGACGGCACATGACATTTGAACATGTGTAGCCGATTGCTTTAAAGCAGAAGCAACCAGAGGCTTCCTGATAAAAGAGCTGCACAATGCTAGCAGGCTGACAGCACAGAACTGCAGCTGGCCACAGTTAACTACTATCTTTTCTTGATATATTGTGCTGTCTACAGTTGCTAAATGCTTGCATGCCTGTTCACTGTATCAGGTTTGGATTTCTTCAACTGCCTCGAAAAAACTCCTCTCTTTTCTTCTGTCACAGGCTGGCATCTTGCCATATGAGGGTGACAAAAGTGTGAAACATCTTGCCAAAATTGTGCATAGAGTTAGAAATAGAAAAAATAAGTCACACACTCAACTGTAGTTCATGAACCACTAGATTAGGAAAGCTTCTCTTAATTTTCATAAAACATAATGAAAAAATATACTAAGTTCTGTCCTGCAATCTTCCCCTCCGCCTTCCTCCCCACCCTCTGCCCTTGGAATTGTAAGCATTTCAGGTGCTATTCAGTTTTGAAAAGAGTTTAATTTTTATTGAGATTTGCATGAACCCAGTTTTGGCATTTCAACAGAAATCAAACTAATTTTTTCCCACGCGCAGATCCATTTCTAGAGTTTATCACTATTATCACCACAGTGTCAGGGCCACTCTCTCCAAGCCTCACATCTAACACAACTGCTTAAATCAGCACAGAATACACGAACACATTGCACAAAGTTCTGCTATGTCTGACATCTGCACTAGTGCGTGAACACTAGGGATCACAGCAGGTGCACGACGGATCCTAGTGCAGAAGGAGAACTGAAGAGCCAACAATCCCAACGTGCTGTGATCTACCAGACCAGGCATGGGCCTAGCTGCAAGGAACTAGTGCTGATCCCAGTTCCATCCCTGATCTGCTATAAGCTCTCCCCTCCCAGTCTTATCTTCTGGAAGGACGGGAAAAACATTTTTTTAATCTCATGTAGATGCCTTACTTGCATAATTATTGACTTGGTCTTCAAATACTGTGGTAATTGTGCTTGAGTAACTGAAAGCATTACAGGCACTTAAACGATAAACCTCATCCTGTTAAGCAAAATGTCAGCTTTCCTCTACATATATGCAGCACTGAAGAAACAATTGCCCAGGGAGGTAGTAGAAGCCCCAGCTCTGGTAATGTTTAAATCCAGGTTGGATAAGGCCTTGAGCAACCTGGTCTAGGGGGGAGGTGTCCCTGCTCATGGCAAGGGCTTGGGACTGGATGATCTATATGGTCCATCAGAACCCCTAAAATTCTATGATTCTATGAACAATGCTCCAAATTTAAAAGTACAGCACAGTAACCATTTACTAATAATTTCACAGACCATGACTGTGTCTATTCAAAGGCAGTGTGCCAAGTCACACTCTAAGAATTCTGGTTAAGGAGAAAAAGCAATTTTTGGGGAGAAAAAGGGCCTAAGTCTGGTTTGGAGGTCATTTCATTCATTTCCACACACTTTACTGTGTGTGGATCTTTACTGACTTGCATTCATTACGCTTGTTCTGCTCTGGAATAATACCAGAGTCAGGCCCATAGCTCCTGACCTAACAACATTATGCTTTATTTAGTCACAGCATGAAAATAGGAGGAAAGGCAGCACCAGACATAGACAGGGAGATTATAAGGGTCGATTTGCCATTCAAGGTAAACACTGCAAAATTTAAAAACTGAATTCAGTTTTCATTAGCATAGCATGAATTTGTTGGCTATTGTTTCAATTCTAAATAAAACCAGTGTGACAGAAACCAGAATAGACCACAGGATCTATATTTAGAAAGCACGATAAAGAATATTTTTTATGCAGCACAAATGAAAGAAACAGAATGGCTTCTGTTAAATTACCTCCACTGGCACGTGCCATCTTCAGAGCTTCAAGAGAAACAGCAGGGGTTATTTCTAGCTGGCAAACAACCACCTTGGCTTTACAGATGACATCAGAAGCCTTCTTCAGGTCTTCAGAATTTAAAAGGAGGTTGGCTCCTGGGACTATGACAATAACATTCTGTCCTAAAGAGAAGATATTGTGTTGTTCACATTAACTTTTGCAATAAAGTTTGTAAAACAGTTTCTTGCTTTTTTTACAATACATTTCTGACGAGTATTTCAATTTACTTTCCAAAACATCCCCACTAAAATTGTATGCATTGCTGACATTTTCAAATACCCAAATATTTCAGAAGATAATCAGAAAGATCAATGGACTAATGAATGCTACACTCACAACAAATGCAATATACATCTCTTTGGGGAAAATCATGTATGGGCATTCCCCAGTCTTATTTTGGTGTTTTCTGTGAACTCTAAAGAAGCAGTGTACTAGTCACAGTGGAGATGGGGAATACACGTGAAGGCTGATATTTGCATCATCCAAAAATATTCCAGTAGCATTTGGAAGAGAAAAGCGTCAACGTGATTACTGAATTCATATGCCAAAAATGCCATAAAAATTTTAATTTTCCCATCAGCTGTAAACAGAGTATTTCACATAGCTCTGAAAATTATGCATGTTCTCTAGATTTCAGAGAAGTAGGTTTGCACCATTTACCTGAGACATTTCACGTTAGGGCTTCTAACCATCATGAAAACCAGAATCAGCTTGTCACCAAAACCCGGAAAGGTGATACCTGTGTCTATGGAAAGTTTTATCAGAAGTGAGGAAAGGAGGTGGGTGACAGCCTCTCCTGCCCTTAAAGCTCACCAGTAGAATGGTCTGAGCAAAGGTGTGCATGTGGAAGCACAGCTCTATCTCAAAGCACACCTAAGATCCTTTCCCCTCTTGCAGTTTGTTTTACAGTTGGGTGAGGAGGTTCATTTATGTAAGTTCCAAATATTCTTTTGTTTTGCTTCAGACACACAAATCACCTTCTATTATTGCAGCTTCTTTCTTTTTTAATCTCTGTTACAACACTTAGAGACCTTCAGGCATGGGTGCTTTCAAATTAAAATTTATTATTAATCACTCAGGTATTAAATTCAGTAAGTCAGTTGTTCCTTGATTTACAGGCTCAGCCCGCCCCCGCTGAAGATTCCTTTAAGGACTGCCAATCATTAAAGGCTACCAATTCTGTAATGAACTGAATTACTCTGCAAATAAATATTTATGTTTTTAAATACATTATTTTTTTTGAATGTGACTTCAAAGTCCTTTGAATAAGGAACGTGCAAAGCTTCTCTCCCTAAATATGTTCCGAGAAGAAAGCAAGACAATGGAAAGAATAATATAGTGATCTCAGAGGGAGGGACCCAAGCTTTCCAAAGCAATTCTGCTGTCAATGGTTTGGTACAGAACAGCTGCATATGAAAAGCAAAACCTCAGCACTTAAAGCCAACGCCCTGCTTTTCAACAGACAATGATGGGCATCTTGGATAAAAGAAAAAACACAAACAAACCTAAAGAAAAGAAAACAAAAAACCTTCTGCAACAAGTAAGCGTTACCAAAGATATCTGAATCCTGTTGAGGAAATATTCAAAGGCAAATTGCACCTATTTTGCCAAGCATGTATTTTGAAAGCTCATAGGGTGCAGCCGTGCAAACAGTGAAAGGCAGGGAATCAGTGGAACAAAAATGTATTTAATTTCTGCCTGGACTGTGTGCCTCCTAGAATCTCAGACTCTATCCACATGTCTTGCTGCATTATCTTGCTGAACTATTTAGCTGTACTGACATGTATATTATTATTAGACTTTAGAGCTAATGGCCCAAGGCGATAAGGAGGGCTGTTTGCTTAAACCCATACGTGCAAATTCGAGGTAGACCATGCTGCACTGGATCACGGTCTGAAGCTTTTCTCTGTAACCACAGAAGGTCAGAGACTTGGAGTCTGGTTCCAGACCTGCCAGGGGAATGCAGTACCTACTGTGGTGCAACAGTCCAGATGGGCTTAAGCCAAGCTCGAGGGACAAACCCACCTTCTGTTCCTAGCTACACATACCACACAAACTGATGAACAGCAGCCACCACAAACTTGCATCAGGGTGCATGAAAGGAGAATCTGGACCCATGCACTTACAATTAATACCAAAATTTTGTACTAACAGCAACAATTTTGTTGAAAGCAATTATTTCATGCCAGGGAAATCAGATGGGAAATCAACACCAGGGACAACAGAGTTATAGACAGATGGCAAAGAGGGGTGGGATTCATCTTGTCCAACATGAACGAATTTTTTAAGTTTTTAAAAAAATCCCACAGTCTAGAAAGGTCTAAGAAAACTAATTTCTAAACATTATTTTTCTAGGTTCCTTCAACAAGGAGAAGAGACAAATATTTTCAGAGTTTTCTAAATTTTACATATCTTAGATATTTGTTTGAGGAGGAGATAAAGTACTGTCCAGAAATGTCTATGCATCTCTGTTAGCTCTAGGTGAAGCCTTAAGCCATACACCTAACTTTTAAAACCGCTCCAGTGAGGCAAAACATTACCTACACTAAGAATGACAATAATATACTTCCTGCATTACCATTCATTCTAAAATCTCTTTCCTTAGACTAAAAATTCTCTGTTTTGATGGAAGCAGATATATAATTCTAAGTTTTGCAGACATCAGCTAGAATATTACGGGCTACATTCACAGTTGCTATAAGCTATAACAGCTAAATGAAGCTGATCAGCTTGTGCAAGCTTACACCAGATGGGGATTGGGTCCAATCAGTGTCAATGCTGCACATGTAAATACTGTCCTTGGTTGGGCTTCTAAACCTGCTACTGTCACTTCCTAGAAAGATGGGTAACTCAAGCTAGATTTTTTTTTTTTACAAGTGTCACCTTATAGATGCTACCAGATGAGAAGTGCCAATGGAAAAATCAGTGTCAAACCAGTACCCACCACAGTGCAATAACCATCATTGTTTAAAACTGGATGATGAGTCTAAAAACCATCAGCAGTGCTTAGAATTCACCAAAATCTCAAACAGTGCAATTGTAACAATAGCTGCAGAGCTTGTGCATAGTAATTCATACAGAAAAAAATAATTATATTTGGGATCAGAAAATAATGCTACAAGAAACCATTTGCTGCCAAATCACACAGTTCATGAATACAAGTTTTGGGTGTGCTATGGTATCATAATTTCCACGGGTAGAGGTGTTGAATAGCCTTGTACACAAAACATTCAAGTTCATAACATATGTCAATGCATAGAAAGTCTGGTGACACCTGAAATTCAGGTGACATTTCTTCATAAACCTGAAGGTTTGCAACAAAGATTTTCCTCTTTGGAAAGTGCAATTCAAACAAGTTGCCATGTGTATTCTAAGTGTGCCTTGTTTATTTAGCCTTATCTAAATATATATTTTGAATGTTTTTAGACTAGCAGTGCTTTGGTACTGAAGGTACACTCGTAAAATAATGTCTATTCACTGTTCATGAATGATTAGTAACTTTATCGTAAAGTCAGCAAAATGCCTATCTCAAGTGAGGGTTATCTTGCAGTGTTCCATGTAGGTGAGCTTTAAGTCCTAACTTGCAATAATCAAGAGCACTTTAATCATGACCTGCCAACCTCTATTGTCCCTCCACTGTATTTCTGCTATGAGAATGGAAGTTGTTAGACTTGTTCAAACCTCTAGTCCAGTCAGGCACTATAGCAATGGCACCATCAACAGTCAGTACCAGATATGGACAAAGCTGCAATGAACTTCAGAGATAATCACATAAAATATTATCCATAAAGAGAGGTTTTTCCTGCCTTTCCTCCCATGTGTATGTAAAAGTACACATATCATCACTTTCTGGAGCTCTTACCATCCAACAGCACAATGTTAGCAGAAGGTGTGCTGTGACAGAGCTGGTGGCAAGAAGGCAGGCGGAAAGGGGAAACAAAACTTGGGGTTCAAAGTGGTATGATGCACCTTGAAGAAAATGTGTTAAGAAAAGCAGCTGGATGTACCAGCTTTTATCCTTAAGAGAACAAGTACAGATTTGAAGTGTACAGGGTCCTGGTATACTGAAGCTTGTGTTTAGTCAAAACTTATCTGAAAAGGCAGTTGCATAAAGGAGAACAACTGAAAGGAACATGAGGTCCCAGAAAAATTTCTGCATAGATTTCGGAGACCAGCCCAGAGGGAACCTTTGCAGCCTCTCTGGGCTGCACATTTTCCAGTGCAGCACTATAAACTCGTTAAACATCTCTCCACCATTTTGCATGAGAGCAGAGATTTAACCCCTCTAACTTTTATTGAAACTATACTGTATTCTCCCAGAATATAATGCAACTTTGACAGTATCAAATGTGCCTGACGATTTTCAATTTTCTTATTACTTTGCCAATTCCAATAGTGGGTGAGTTAGAGTTGTGCAATTCAGTAACCAGTAAAAACTTCCCAAAATTCAGCAGCACCAGCTAGACAGACAGAGGTAACATCAGGGAAAGTTTACTTCAGAGCCTCCTTGGACTCTGATCTACAGCTTTCTTTTCCTCTGCCTTCACTCATACATCACAGTCTCATACACTCTCTACTTGAATCTCTCTTCTACTTCTGCCTGTGATTGTACTCAGTAGATCTGAGTTGCTATTTTTCCCAAGTATCAGTACTTGTAAAGAACTGGTAAGAAAAAGGGCAGGTTAGGTATGTGAAAATGCTGCAATTAAAACGTGGCAATTCAAAGAGATGATAGCTATGGTTTCTATTTGTCCTTCATTGTCTCAAGACAAAACACCATCACCAATCCCAGCTTCAAATGCTTCCCTTTTAGGTAACATTTAAACTAGCAGAAACTACTTTACCTCAGACCATCGAATGCTGTGGTGTTTCAGCTATGCCAGCACAGCCACTGCGGTAAAACATGCATGTGTAGACAAGCCCTTTGAAAAGTGCTGTAAAACCTGTTTAGGTCAAATCAGCCAGGTTTCTACAGGGGGAAAAAAATAGTGTCTCTTGCACGGCAAAGCACATAAGTACTGCTATTTCATTGCAATTTACTCAATTCAGGCGCCAGATGGTTTTTGAGAGAAGTAACGAGAACCATTACCAATTCTGTGCATCTGTTTGCTTTAGAGCATAGTTCTGTCCAGGTTTGCTCTTCTACTCAATTTTAAATGAAATCTGAGGCCAGTGCTAACTTCACACAGGGTTTTTCAGTTTCTCAAAGACACAAACTACAGGACATGATGCATTATTCATGTCACTATGTGAGTGACAAGACTGTCAGAGACCCTTCACACTGACACCAACGCGAAGATAGCCCACTGTTAACCTCATGGCCCTGAACAATCAATTTCCTTTTCCTGGTGCTTATAAAGGTTTTACATGCACAAGACGGTTTTGCTCCTTATCCTTCAGAAAAATTCATGGTGTTAAAATTTTAACACACTCTGTCCATTCAAGTCTAGACTATGTTTATCTTAGTTGGCCATGCCTATGACTTGGGAAGTATAAGACTGGTTCTTACTCAGCTACTCTGGACAGCAAGCTTAGTGCAAAGCATGCACAAAAAAGTGAGGCCTGGGAGCACTACTGGATTCTCACTGTCTCTCCTATTAACAGAGGCCATAGTGACTGTATGTGGCATAGTAAAGATGTGTTAAGAGTTGCTGTGGTAATTTACCTGCTGATCCAAACCAAGAGAAGGAGGTGGAAGCTAAGAGGCAGGTATCCAGGTTATCCAAGGCATATACCTTATTTCTGAATTAGAGGTGTCATGCAAGGCTTTGGTTAATCTTACTTAGGGAAAATTAAACTCACATCTCCAACTAATTTGCTTAATTTTTCTGAATGTTCCTGTGTAGACTTGTCTTTAGTCACAATTCCTTCCCCGGTTTGCTGCTGGAGTAAATAGTCATGTTTCCTTTCCCATTTTGAGCTGCAGAACAACGTACTACTATCAGTGTTACACAGAAACTTGTGAAGTTGATGTGTCAGCCAAACTGTGGTCACTGTTCACATGAAGGCTCTTAGCAGCACCAAAAGCAAACTAATCTAATCGCACTTAATTTGTTGTGTTTGCATAAACATTATCATTTCTGAGCTCAGTGTTTTGATGCAGACACATGTACTCCTCTTAAGAGCTCTCAACAGCACAACTTGCTTGGGATCAAAACTTGTGGTAAAATTACAAGATCAACATAAATATTTCTACCTACACTAAGGACAATTCCCATTCATGATTCAGGGCATATTGACTCACTCAGTGTCCTGAGGAGGCAAACCTTTCCCTCACAGGACCAGAGGAAATGGCCTCAAGTTGCACCAGGGAAGATTTAGAATGGATATTAGGAAACATTTCTTCACTGAAAGAGTTGTTAAGCACTGGAACAGGTTGCACAGGGAAGCGGCTGAGTCACCAACTCTGGAAGCATTGAAAAGACATGTAGATGTGGTACTTAGGGACATGGTTTAGTGGTGGACTTGGCAGTGCTGGGTCAGTGCTCGATGCTTTAAGAGTTGATGATATTAAAGGTGATCTTTATCAAAGACTTGATGATCTTTTCAACATAAATGATTCTATAATAAAAGTGCTAGGTAAGTTGTAGTGGAAACTGAGAGCTTTAACCTTCTGAAACACTGTGTACTCAGGCCACCATAAAACTAGACAGATCAGCTGGCTGATTGAATTAGGGTTATCATGCTGCTAATTTAAGCATCTGATTCTGCTCCTTTCAGGCGACTCATCCTACAACACTGCCTGTAATAAACAGAAGTGCAATGAAGTGTGACTAAGATCATGAAAAAACCGAAAGATGTAGAAAAAATAATTCTGCAATTAAGAGTGACATGGCAAAGGGTTTTTTTATGGCTGTAGAGGCAGAACAAAGAGGACAATTCAGAGCAGAAATATGTACCTTCACTGTTGACAATTATTGAAGCAGTTCCAGTAGCAGCCTCTGTAGTCTGACCTACAAATGCTAAGAAAGGGAAAAGTTAGAGCATGCATTAGTTCAATACATTACTTTCAACCAATAGCATGTGATGCAGTTTAACTGAATTAAATCTAAAATGAACTCATAACCTCCAGCAATTTAAAAATGCTAATTACTCTTTCATGTGCAACAATGCCAGAGAAGCTAACAACAACAACAAGTGTTAATTTACACCCACAAAAGAGAAATGCGAGTCCAACATTCTTTAATTTGGCTACATCTCTGCTTTAGAGAAAGCATGTTATTTATACAGCCTTCTCAGGCACTCTGCTCCTACTTGGGAGTATTTCTTTTATCCAATGAAACAATAGAGTCAAGGCTGGAGAAAAATGAAAATATTAAAACACCACGGCATTTAATTCTGTGTAGATTTGCATTTCAGCAGTGATATTAACATGGCAGTGGTGGAGTTATGTTTCCTCTGTGGATTATTATTCAGATAAATTAACTAGAAGTGAGGCTGGCAGCACTGTCTGTTAGGAAGATTGTTCCGGGTTTACTACTTTAAGAACCTGTTTGCAGCTGACAGCAAATTTGTCCAACATTAACCAGTGGTCTGAAACCTTCTATGACAGATGGGTTTCTCAGATAAAACTGTAGTAGAAAACTCTTCAAAAAGTTGAGGGTTTTTTTTTCCCACTCCAAAAAATGTACTTGAGAAAAATCTACTATTTAATTTGAGACAAATTCTGGTGAGTTTTTAAGAAGTTCTAGTGTTCTAACTTTTTAGACCATGGACTTAATGCTGGGCAAAACTGGGTTTCTTTCTCAGGATGTGCCTTTGTGGCCAATCTACTCAAACTTGAACAAGGCTGCAAAAACACCTAACATCACACATTCAGTTTTGCTAAAGTATCTGCAATAGTGGCCCTGGAGGTGCCCTTATCTAGCTCAGAGTCACAAGGGTCAGAGCAGACCTTCCCTTGCAATTACAGCTTCTTTCCACCATGAGCTTGGTCTGCACACTGGAATCAAACACGGAGAACTTGTGTTTTCTGTACTTTTAATGCTCTTCCTGCAGAAAATAAGCAGTATGAGCAGCAAGCTGCTCAGTTCAAGTGTGGGAGAGGGAACAACAAATCAATAAAGATCTAGATGGTCTGAGCAGCACTCGTAACGGGTTGCAGAAGACAGAAAAAAACAGGGAAGGGGGAAAAGCAAGGGTTTTCATCCAGTAACCAGTATCCCTATGTACAACAGGTGTAGGCTATGAAAGGATTAAACTGAGATGAAAAGCCTGGGACTGAAATAAGCCCAACTTAAGCAAGAGGTCAGTGCACACTGAATCACTCTTGCCTCCAGATTTTGGAATGCAGGTTGGGATCCTGGATCAGCCTCACCATCCTCTCTTCCTCCATGGCTGATGCATATAGGAGGTGACAATCAAACACCATTTTGAGATATTTTAAACTCAATCAGCAGAAATTGGTACCTTGGTCCTAAACATTCCAACCCTTCAACTGATCTCCCTACGTGTCAATGAAGTGCAATATGATGGAATTTCTGAATTTTTTCCCCTACGCTTTCCTTTTGCTGCTATAAAGTCTCTTTAAAAATTAACATTATGACTGTGAGACCAATCATTTACATCAGAAAACATGAGTTTTAAGGTTCATTATGCATATGGAATATGCATTTTCATTAAGTGTTATGCATTATAATATCTTTATTTACATGACCAAAGACTTTATTCATGTGGTAGTCATGCTTTGGAGAGATTTAGAACTGTACACCAACAGACACTGTTTTCATGGTATCCTTGCCTGGTTTTTTGCCTAAGTTGAAAGATAGGCAATGAATAAACCTGTATATACATTTGTGAAATATTTAGATGCTATACCGATAACCATAATCAAAAAACCCACAAAATACTGATAGTTCTCTCTTTAAAGCAGGATTTGAATAATGCAGTAAATGAAGCTTGTGGCTGCACATTAAACAGAAGAGATAAACAGAATATTGAATTGCCACTTAGTGATTGCATCTGTCCATCCTTGTCCACCCTGAAGGAGACAAAAGTTGTGCAGACAAAAGTGTGATCAAGCAGCACATAATACAGAGAGAATTAGGGTTACAAAGGTGCAAAGATACCGGAATGTTGTGAATATTTAATTATCCCTTTTCCTGAAAGCCTTTTAACATTGATTTTTGTGTGCATGTGTGCTAACATCAGCTGAAGTCTCTAAAACGACTGCACGTGTTGTTTCATAATGCAAAAGGTGGAATGTACTGAGTTTACCAATGCATTTCCACTCACAACGTGAAATTGAGAATGAATAATCAGGCTGAATTTTTCAATTTCTCACCAGGCACTGCCATCATTACTGCCAGACTAAACACCTGCGTAACAGCAAGTTACCTTCAGGAGACTTGGACTGATGCAATCATCTGAGCTTTAGAGGTAATAACATTGTGTTTTATTTTTAGTGGCACAGCTGATTTCACAAGTCCCCATATTCTCACCCGTACTCATTCACTCCTGCCAGCTGTGTCAAAACAGTTATTCATAGTTCTGAATGGTAAAACCCATCCAATAAGGCAATAAAATTAGAAATCTTCCACTACCGGTTTTTAAAGCTTAAAAATAATACAAAAGGTTTCTTCCAAGTAAAAATTTACCTGCAGAAATACCATTCTTCTTCAAATTTTCAACATAATCATTGCCAAAGGAATCCTTCCCAACCTATACAAAAGAGAAAATAATAGTTTTTCTCTACAGAAAGGTGAGAGGACAGACAGACCATCTTTAGACAACAGAATGCTCTAATGTGAGTTGAATACACCACTTTTTTGTTTTGAAGCCCTTTGCCCTATTAATCAACAAATAAGAAACTAAGAAATAATAGTAAAAATGTATCAAATAGTATTAACAAACAATAGAAACAGTGTTCTTCAGTTTTATCCACTATTACAAAACTCCCCTCTGCACCCATGTCACTGTATTCAAGTTTCATTCTAGTACAACCACTGTGCTCCTTTGACACTGAAGCTTTCTGGGGGCTGGAAAATCTGGATGTGTACTGAATTATTCAGCTTCAAATTCAAAGCACTGACAGCAATTCTGGTGTCCTTCTTAATTGCAGTTTGTATTTTGAGTTTTCTACCTCAAGTTTCCTTGGTGGAAAAATATCAAACTGTAGCTATGGGCTAGAACACAATGACAAATGTGGCATTACTGATTTCTATACTCCTGAGTACTAAATGTACTGTTTACAAATGCAACACTTTTTGTTTGCTTTATGCAGCAACAGAAGATCAAGTTGAGTTAGGGAGTCAAGCTACGGTCTATTGTTTTTCTAACAGCAAGTTAAAAAGCTTGTAATTTCAGCTCCATTAATCCTTTTAGCTGAACAGAATTCTGCTTGCAGTTTATTCAGACTAATAAAAATTTCTTTTTGTTACATTACTCAAGTCAAACAAAGGAGATGAGGTCTATGGAGTTAAAAACGGTGTAACTTGCTTAATCACAGCATCATTTTAAATATATTTATAAAGCCAACAAAGCTTTTGATTCACCACTTTTAGCCTGTCTCCAGCATGTGCTCCCAGTTCCAAGAGTGAGTTGTGTATCTGGGCAGTATCAAAGACTGACCAATGGTACAGGAAGCAGTTTTGCAAGAGAAAAAAAAATCTTTCAGATTAAAAGCCACATTGAGATCCTGGTCATGGGTCTAGACAAAAAAGGAGTTACACCATGATCCCTAACTAATGATCCATCTCATCATAAAACAGCACTACACAGCGATGGTGTACTTGAGTTACTAGAAGCACAAAGCAGTTGCATCTATTGGCTGTTGTTAGAAACTTGTCTGTTCATGAGCTCAGTGCTCTAGAAAGCTTGAAGAAGGCCCCAGTACTAGCTAGTGATCACAAGAATCAAACCCTATGATTCAGATTTCTGAAATTTAAAGTGTCACGGCTGGATGATCCTTCCACCTACGTATTCTACTGCACAACCATGATTTGAAACATCCTTTCATTTCCTGCAGTTTCTATAAGGGGTTTTTCTACAGCATTACTAAGGATGGTCCCGGACTTTCACCAAAGGAGGATAGGTCAAAACAGTCTAACCAGATGGAACATTCCTGTAGTACATGGGAAAAAACCCAAACGAACATTTATGTGGGTCACTGTGTTATTCATTGTTTGCATATCCGAATATTTTGTACCTCTGACTACTCCCAGTTTGCCAGACAGGGCGGGTTGTCAGAAGCTGCATCTTCTGACTGCTTCAGGCTGGATGACTCCAGCCATCTGCAATTTAAACCTGAGCAGTGCTCACCTCTGCAGCCTAACAACAGCTGTACTACTGGAATATATTCTGCCTGATGCTATCACCTTCTCCCTCCCTCGCTACTACAAAGCTTCTACAAGAAGTCTCAGGATTTGCTCAGTGATTTCAGCAACAAAATATTTCATAACCATTTTCCAAAAGCTCAACTCAAACTTCCTTCCTTCAGCTCCAGGTCCTACATGACTGACAGACAGGCATCCCTTACAGTTCAACTGTCATAACAGCTGAGATCAGCTGTGGTACTTTTGCTCACAGTGAGACATCTCAGCGCCAGAGGGAAACCCTCGGAGGGGTGTCCATGGAGGTCCTTTTCCACTGGAAACTTTTTTCCATGTTAGTTCATCAGCATCCAACCCAGTTAATCCTAGTGCATTTCAAAGCCTTGTCTTTCCATTCAGGCTTTACCCCCGAGGAAGACAGAGCATTGGGCATCAGACTCATTTTAGATTAAAGGCATATTTACTGACCATGTCAAATTATATAACAATGTTTTAAATATTTTCTGCTTCTGCACAGACCCTGTTCGATGGACTATTGGATAAACAGAAAAATAAATGTCTTGGTCTGCTGACCACAGAACACTGAATGTGCTGAAATAGCATTTCTTCTTTCTTGAGTTCTTAACAACAAAAGCCATTTGTGTAAGCATTATGGTCACTGACTTTGCATATCAGAATGAGTGGATTTACATCAGTATTTTTCAATCTGTGTTTTCCCTGCTTACGATCATGTTCTCCATGTGGAGCTAGAGGAGCTGGCTGGCATCATAGCAGCTAGAATTCCACCAGCTTGGAGAATCAAACTCATCTGTACCTGAAAATTAACTACAACAAAAGCCATGTACTTCTGGACAACTTTTGCTCATTCTATATGCTCTTTTTTTGGTGAATGTTTACTCTTTTCTGTCATTAGGGAATAGGTAGTAAAGACAAGTATAAGACAGTAATACAAAAGGAAAAAACAAACAACTGAAGATATCCATCACATTCTGGGCAGCATCTGAGATACAGCTATATTCTTACAAGGAAGTGAGGATTCAGGCTTACAGCACTTTAAATTACATTTGGCTTATGGATCATTTAAAGAGAAAAGACTACACAGCATGATAATACAGTGTTTCCTCTTTCTAAGTAGGAATCAAATGCAGCTGAGGCTTAAACAGAATTTAGTATATGCAATATCAGGCTGGTGACAGCAATGTCCCATGAAGATCATTCAAAATTGTTTATCAAAAGTAAATGAGGACCTTTTTAGCACATGTAATGTCTTTCAAACCAACAGTCCTCTCCCTCCACCACCTTAATCTATGATGTTAACAGCTTTTTTTGGTAATGGCCATGACAAAAAGGGGAAAAAAAAAGAATCGTTTGGGGAGTTTGGAATCTCTCAAGAACATTTTTTTTTTCAGTACTGCAACAGTATTCTTGTATGAACATGAGCAATTAATTTATTTGCTTAGATCCTTCAGTTCCCTGACAGCAATCCTTTGCATTTCTCTGTAACTATTCCATCAATGCAGTGCTTCGCTGTAGGGAGCAAATTGAAGACTGCTACTGTGACACACATCAATAGCCTAGAGTAACAGTGGCCACTTGCAGAAACACCAAGGCAGGAAGCAAAACACTGTTTGCATTTCCAATGCTCAAAATCAGTACCTGTTTTTAACATTAAAATCCACAGCATTCTGTGACATTGCTAGTCATAACTGTAAGTCATTCTAAAACTCCTCTCTCAAACCTTCACCAGTCACTGGCTCTTTTGTTTTAAAGCTCTCAGGTATGAAGGATGCCTTGTCACTTGATCTGAGATGTCTAGGTCTACTCTTGTTGAGGATATCCTCTGGCTAAATTACAGTTCTCCTAAGAGGATGCCACAGTCTAACAGAGTGTCCCTCTAGAATTAGTACTGATTCCATTCCCTGAACTTCAGGCTGTAGAAACAATTGTTGCACCTGTACTGGATAAAAAAACTGTTGGAAATTATAATCAAAACACAAGCATGTCACTGAGGACAGAATGTGTGTGAGAGGGGCAATCTGGCTTAAAAAAACACTGAATGCTTAAAATGACTTGCTAAAGTAAAAAACATTTAATTATAGAGGCTCATTATTCCCTGATTCTTATCAGTTTATTCAACAAGTAACTTTATATCTCACTGACCTATGCAGACATAAGACCGTGTACGAGATGAGACTTCTGCAACAAGACTATTTTGTGAAGCTATGAAGTGGAATTTTCATTAAAAACTAAATATTAACTTCTAGTAGTAAAAATAATAAAAAATGGTAACATATATATTGAGAGTCATTCTCTGCTGTTTCTTTTCTCCAATAAATACAGGAAGGATGGAAGGAAGGACGGATGGAAGGAGGAAGGAAGGAAGGAAGGAAGGAAGACTAGATTTCACTAAAACAATATAAATATATTTTTGAAAAGTAATTAGAGACTATAGTAGCTTCTAGACTTTATTATGGATGTAAATGTTTCCAGAAACATATATGCACTGAGCACAGGCTACACCATTAAAAAATAAAGCAAAATTCACACTTGCAGTGGAAAAAAACCCTTTAACATTTAGCAGGAAATGTTAGCAGGGAATTCACTGCCAGTTCATCTTGTACTTGAATCTGATCATTCTTGAAGGCAAAGATGATCAAATATACACAATGTTACAGAAGCACAAACACTGCCAATATAAAAAAAACAACCCCAGACTGTAGAACGAGTGATACTGACCCACAGAAATGCTTTCAGGTGCAGTGTAGCTAAAATGTTCGTTAGTCTAAATATTGAACTGGAAAACCAGTGAGAAAGGCTTCCCTGAGATGTTTCCAGTACTTCTCAAAAAATCCCTGACAGACAATGATCCAACAAATTTAGCATCCTCCCCAGCTACAGCGAGAAACAAACTATGTCCAGTCAATTTGAAGTTTCATCTACAGTTAGCACAGGATAGACAATAAGGCTGGAGAGAGAAAACTTGATCTTAACTGTAGTAATGATCACTCAAAACTCATAATATTTAATGACAAAAATCAAAGAAAAGCATTGTAAGAATATAGCATCTGCCAAGCTGAATCAGCCCAATGGTCTGTGAGCCAGTCTTTGGAACTGCTATATATCAAATGTTTCAAAAAAGTAGGCAAAAATATCCCATAGCAGACAAAGGTGCTAGAATTTGGACATAAAAACTCATCTTAACCTCAAGTAATGAGATAATGACTTAACCCTCAAAGCACAAAGTTTTACATCTCTTCTCAAATTTGTCACTGACTTGTCAGTGTCTGATTTTCAATCTTCTACAAAGTAAATACAGATTGGCCATAGCACCTGAATACAATCAGTGATGTCCTGATCACTGTAACAGTGGGGAAGATACAGAGGAGGGGCTGATCAAGATTACTTGAATTTTGAACATCTCTAACTGTCTCCAATTCTCTTTCTCATGGTATATCAATCTAAGTTTTGCAATCCACCTCTATATGCAATTTCTGCCAGATCTCTAGCCAACTAGTCTTTGGTTCTGGCAGCGTTCTTAAAACAGCCTCCTCCATGCTTACATTTATATCTGAAATAAGAAAAAGAAAAGAGAATTAGAGAGGGATTAAAAAAACTAAAAACACACCAAAAACTTTTCCGCAAGTCACTGAAAGGTTTACAGGAATTTGCATGAACATTTAGTTCAGCAGTAATCCAAGAGCAAGTCAGTGCTTACCTTGCAGATCAGTGAGGTCTTGGCCCCAAGTCGAGCAGACTGGACACACTGGTTGGCTCCTTTCCCACCAAAGCCAATGAAAAACTTATGTCCAAGGATAGTTTCTCCAGGTCTTGGCAATCGTGTAGTAAGGCTATTCCAATTTAAAGCAATATTTACATACATTAGTGACTGAAAATAACAAGCACCTTCAAAGTAAGAGTTACATTCTTATAGTCCTAATGGTTCAACAGTCAGTCAGGAGACTGAAAAATACTTGAAAGACCTTTTAGGGTCTCTGCTCCACAATCCCACCAGTTAAAGTTTGTTCCTTATATGCCACCCAGTAAAGCTTCTTGTCTCTTAGTCAAGGGACAGACTGCATTCCCTTTGTTTATGTTCTGTGTTTCTACAGGAAAAGAAGCACTTGATCCCTAACTGGGATACCCCAGTGCTAGCTCAGTAGAGAGAAATAATAAATCTATAGGTCTCACTACTCATGTTTTTTTTAGTGCAACATTCAGCTCAAGTTTACATATAGCTTGTTTAATTCCATTACATCTAATTATACCTTCTTGAACCATCCTTGAGCAATTTTTTCCCTCTGTTGGTGTTCACACCCCTTAGAACTGTAGATCATTATCAAAATCTTCCTCCCCTCTGCTGTCACTCAGGCACACTGTACATATTTAACATTTTTCTTTTTTAAGTTTTTCTCATACAAATCAAGCTTTACAACTTCTCAGCATTTTGTTGTTTCTTGAATGCACTCCAATTACATTTACATTCTCCTGGGGATGGGTGCCCAGAACCAGATGCACTAATACGAGCCGAAAACCATCAGGAGTGTATTCTGGTTTCATTTCCATTTTGGAAAGAAAAAACAAAACAAAACTGTAATTTTGTTAACCCTACCAGATGCTTTGCTATCTCCAATAAAAGTTGAAAGGAAGACACCACTGAGACTGTGTGGAAGAACTGTGAATGCAAAAGGTTACCTTCCTCTTGACACTTCTGTTAAAATGCGTAACTCAAAATTGCGTTTACAACACGCAGATGACCAAAATTTCTGTCTCTTCAAGCCATACATTCCAGGTACAAGGCTTAATAATGTAATTTTTAAATCTCTTAAGTTACAGAAAAGTTAATGTGTGGGGAGGGAGGGCATCCCATGATGTGCTAGCAACCTGTTCACTCAATGACAGTTTCCAAGTTTCCAGAAGTCTGCAGGATAGAAAGGGAGCATGGGGAACGGGAGTCTGAAAGAAAGCAGAAGAATCTGCCCTAATGAAGAGATGAACTACAGCTCTGTTAGTCAATTTGTAACATTATTTTACCAATAAACCTTAAAACAGCTTCAAAGTTTAAAAAATGTGTTCTGGGCTTCTCAGTACCTGAGACACATGATGCTCCTGGAGTGTCTCCAGTGGAGGGCTACAAAGATGATTAAGGGACTGGAGCATTTCTGTTATGAGGATAGGCTGAGGGAGCTGGGCCTGTTCAGGCATGAGAAGAGATGACTGAGGAACTTCATCAATGTGTATCAGTATCTCATGGAAAGGTGTCAAGTGGATGGAGTCAGGCTCTTCTCAGTGGTGCCAAGTAATAGGACAAGAGGCAATGGGCACAACCTGATGCACAGGAAGTTCTACCTGAGCATGAGAAAGAACTTTCTTATTGTGCAGGTGACCAAGCACTGGAACAGAATGCCCAGAGAGACTGTGGAGTCTCCCTCACTGGAGATATTAAAGAACTGTCTGGATGCATCCTGTGCTCTAGGATGATGCTGCCTGAGCAGGGAGGTTGGACCAGATGAGTCACTGTGGTCCCTTCCAACCTTACTCTTTCTGGAATTCTATGAAACTTCTAGCCCTCCAATTCAAAAAAAAAAAAGTTACATGCTTCTGCATTAGGAAAACACTACAGATAGTTTTTTGAAAGGATATGAAGAATACATGTATATTACTTCCTGAGTTTTTGCTGCAGCTTCTGGGACATATGGGTATTTGCAGAATCTTATGGAATGAATAACAGAGCACAGCCTAACTTACTGAAAATTCTCAGGAGAAACATTTTTTTCTCCCTCTAATTTTCAATTCCAGCATCCATCAGTCCAAAGGTTTAGGATCATTAGAAAAATCAAGAAAACCTAAAATTAAACCAGCAAAGTCAAACAAGTCCTGAACTCCCAGACACTAAGATTTTTGCTTTGAAGGAGTTGTTACAGGTCTGTGCTTCATGAGCAGTTACAGTTTGCAGAGAGATGCAGCTAGGGATGCAAATTCTAAGTAGGGTCAGTGCTCGCTGATGGAGCACCCCAGATTTTAGTGTGAGGGTATGGTACACAGCAGGAAGGTTTATTTTGTGTGAGTGACCACAGATAAACGATGATGTGCCATTCAGTAGAGGAGGGATGTTTCACAGAGTCTTGGTAATAAATAGTAATAGTAGCTCTTGTGTAATTCCTTTCATCCACAGATCTCACTACACCTTAAAAAGCAGAACATCATCATTATTTGTGTTTTGGGGGTACGGAACTTAGTCAAGGCATTTTGACTTTTCATGCCTTGGGTCACTCAAGAAGCCAATGGCAAAACCAAAGCCAGAGATCAGCTCAATCCACTAGCTCACACTGTCTTCTCATTTAAGTTCTGCAGTATGAAAATGGTATCAAGCCTCAATTAATTTTCCTTCCTTAGGTTGTTTTTTCATTCTAGATAGAATTTGCTTCTGCAGTATGAAAATGGTATCAAGCCTCAATTCATTTTCCTTCCTTAGGTTGTTTCTTCATTCTCGATAGAATTTGCTTCCACAAAAAGCTAACATATTTTTAGATTAACAATTGCGACATCCCAGCACACATCTGCTAATAGCACTGCTCAGAGTTCATGTGCATTTGCAAGACGTAAGTTCAGCCATACATATTCTTGTTTTAACAGTGGCCAGACTGTGACTTGATTCTTCTCTTATGTTGGCATCAACATGCGACTCCAACAGAAGCATCAGAATTTCACCGGTGAACAAACAGACTTGGTGAGATGAGAATCTGGGCCTCAGTGTTTCAAGCAGCAAGGCATAACAACGGCCTGTGGGAATCAAACTGCTTGTGGAAGGCAGGGAGATGACCTTTTTATTGTTTTGATGGAAAGATACAAGGCAAAGGGCAAAGGATCAAGTTGGAACAGTAATTTATAATTAGCCAATTTTAAAAATCGGCTAAAACAGACTAAGCAAGAACGTGCAGCACGTTCCTGTAGCTCACTGTAAACAAACCCTCCACTTGATTTCATTTTAGGCATGACCACCAATCATTCCAGAACAATTCTTCACTCCAGAAGCCTATTTTTATTTTCCATATTAAATAAATTCAGAGTACTGATCTATATATAAGCCTCGAGGCTTCACTTTCACTGAAACCAGTATTCAAGAAAATTGTTTGGCTAATATAATGCTATTCTCTCATCATTTAATTCTGCCACTATACTAACTTTTGATTCACATCAGACAATTTTAATGAGCATTTCAAGCTTCTGTTATGAGCAGGCAGTGATGACTCATCTGTATGATTAAGAAACTCTATAAATTCTTGGCTTATTGATGGTGCCACAAAGAATACTCAAAATAGCCTAAAAGTGATGAAACAGCTGATGTTACTCCAAAACTAGGCTAAATAAGTTAATTAGAAAAACCGCCACATGGGCTTTCAGAATTGTTACATAAAATGTTTTCTAAAGCCATTTACAACTTTGACGTCATTTGAAAACACTGACCTGAAAAACCCAATAGAAGTTATTATTCAGCAGACTCCTCTTTGCTTATGTGACAAATTCTGCTCAGCATTGAGAGGATAAATGGTACAAAGGATAAACAACCAGAAACCAAACTTGAAACCTCCCAACACTTATTAGATACAAAATAAAATTACTCTGGAATATGCTTTGTAAATTGTGCCCTGTACTACTGAATCGTATCTGTAGAGAAAAGTACAGACTGAAACATCCTGACTTGCTTTGGACATTACAAACAAGGAATGTAAGAACTCAGAATTTCACCTGAGTTTTTAGAAAGCAATATTTAAATGTAAAGCACACAGCAGTGCTGCCCACATTTGTTCGTGACACATGAAGAATCTTACATCTACTTATGTTTCAGAAGTTTGGGATGAATAAAGGTACACATATAAGAATTTCATCATGGCAGTACCTTCAGCTCTGTCTTCCAGTAAGTGTGTGCCATGAGTTCCCTTAGAGGCTAGAGCAGATTGGCACTTGTATTTTCAGACAAACATTCCTTTAGAGAGGTGGCATTAAAACCAGAACAGAAACCTTTACTACTGTGTTGAAGCACTGAATCAGAGGTCAAAGTGCAATGTGCTGAGTCATTAATGACCCCTTCCATGATCTTCTGGGTTTTCTTGGAAAGTTTTCATCTAAGCAGTGACTAGATCATATTCAGAGATAGAAAGTATGAAGGAGGAAGATGGGAAGGGAGAGGTGTATAGTAAGCAGCATTGGCATAAATTAATCCTGAAATTTATCACTTTGTTTCCAATTCTTGACACCTAACCAGTGTCTGTTCATTGTTTTCAACACATGAAATTACTCCAAATACATATTATTGCTGTATGTTTAAGCTGATGTGAACCCATGCCTTCTCCTCAGCAGTGTTTTCCTTCCGCTTCTCTTGCATTGATTCTATTGCTTATGGATCTTCCTAATTCAAAACATTTTTGTTCAGAGGGTCATTTTCATTTGGATCAACGAATTTGTCCAACTTACTGCACAGCAGCCAGCGTGGGCCAGAACCTGGAGGTCTGAGGAGGCAAGTGAAGGGAGGAGCAGGAGTGACTCTGCTGGCCACAGCCAGACCCCCCCCGAGCCACAGCTGGAACTTACACTTGATACTACTTTGTGAGCTGAAAATGCTGAATGCTATGTAGGTAAGGTTTACTTAAGTAGCACAGTACACTTAGTTCATTAGATACAGTGAAGGAAAGCATAAAGTGTCAGTATGTTTCTGAGAAGTGACGTACATGGGAAAGGAAAATAGAAAAGTACATTTATATTTTTCTCTAAAAAAAATTCCAAACCCAACAATATTCTCATCAAGCAACTCAGAAGGGAAGAGAAGTTCTACATTAGATTAGATATCACATTATCTAAGATGACTGTAATTTAAATAGCATCAAAAGAAACATTCAGTTGGGGGTTTTTTATTCCTAAAGAACGCTAAAGATGATCAGGGGTCTGAAAATAGCAGCAGAAATACTGAATTTAAAACTGACTGAATAAAAAGGAATATAATGTAAAGGTCTAGAATTTGGCTTTGATTCTGTTCTCTTTGAATCACTGAACAAAACTTGCTCTTTCTCACCTCCCGGGAATTCCCTAGAATGGGGAAAATCCCAGTGAGATTAGAGTAGGTGTAACTAGCCACCGTCTACTAAATACAATTTTCTGGCCTTTCATGATTCTCAGAACTGAACAAATACAAAGGAGGGAATAGTTCTTGTCTCTAATATTAAGACAACATTGCGGTGAAAAAGTCTCAGACCTCTTTTAGATTTGGCTTAACATTTTGGTTTAACCTTGGTCTGTTTTGTCTAGCTTAATTTTGAAGATCTAAACATGTGCTCTGGGAAGATATCCATCACATGGAGACAAAAAGACCACAGCCTATTCAAAATCTGATGTTCTTGACTCATTTATGCTTTCACTCCTTTTAATTATCCACTAGAACATCTTATTGGAAGAGAGAAAACTTCCAAGATTTATAAAGAGACTACCTCAGGAATTTAGTTAAGTATAGCTTGGTTTAAGCATGAGGCAATCTGGTTCTAGGTTCATAGCCTTCCTGCAGACCTTTAATGACTGAAAAAATTGTTAGCAGACAACTAAAGATCACAGAAGATACCTATTTTTCCTTCCTCCTATGTCCCTGAACATGACAAGGTTTTCTTTTAAAAAAAAAAGTTCACTTTTCAGACAATTCAAGTACTTGTTATTGCTTGGATGTTTGATGGTCTGGGTTCTCTCTCTAGCCCACAGTAATGAACACTGTAGAAACACTAGCCAAGCTGGTATCAGGCACAATAATTGCTGCCCAAAGAGCAGTCCCTTTGCAGGACAGTGCTGAAGCACAGTGAGGATGCAAAAGCTTTACCCCATCATCCATTCAGAGGTATTTTTAAGCCTGTTAGATTGTACATCAAATACAGTTTGCCACCACAACACAAACAAGCCCACAGTAATGAACACTGTAGAAACACTAGCCAAGCTGGTATCAGGCACAATAATTGCTGCCCAAAGAGCAGTCCCTTTGCAGGACAGTGCTGAAGCACAGTGAGGATGCAAAAGCTTTACCCCATCATCCATTCAGAGGTATTTTTAAGCCTGTTAGATTGTACATCAAATACAGTTTGCCACCACAACACAAACAAGTGTGAATTGGTGTAGGAATCTTTTCCATTGGTTTTGCTGTCAGAGAAAATATGTATTTTATGAAACACAAATACATATGTATTAATAGACAAACTGTTTTGTAGATCTCATTACTGAGTGGGTAGACAGCTGAACTGAAACAGAAAATCTCTAGCAAGGGAGAAGATTAAGTGAATGGCTATGACTACATGTATGAGGGCCACAAGAGTCATATCTTCTTATATTTACTACCACAGCCCCAAGTTAAAAAGACCTAACCCTGTAACACGTAGCATGAGAACAGACATCCACAGCTTCAAGAACTTCAACAAACATTTCTGTTGATCCTTTGTGCAAAATCAAATTTCAGCCTCCTAGATATTAAAAGATGGAACAAGTAAAAAGGCATCCAGATGGATGCCCCGAAGCATTTACAGTAGCACATTGCACTGCAGCTCAGTGAAATTATGGGATCACCAAGACATCCAAATTACTGAATTATGTTATGAAGTCTTCAACACAAAGAAATTATTTATTTGACAAATTACCAAAAGCAAAAAGCTTTTTCATGGAACAACAAACCTCTAACATTTCCTCACTTCGCTAACAGTTAAATTTTGGGAAAAGGTGGGCACAACATGGAAGAGTTCATAATCTGTGGAATGTTTAATTCTGAACTTGAGGCTCTAAAGAGATTTAAAAACTCAAACAAAAATGAAGCTATGTTCAGATATTTAAGTCTCAGCAAACATTCCATCATTCTTACCAAACATCTGCTTTGTATTTAAGAAAGATTGTGGAAATTTTCAGAATTGCTACTCTCTAGCTTTATTTGCCTCCCACGTCGTTCTTCATTGATGTCTCTCCATTACATTATTTTTGGAATGGCAGTTACATAATTATTTTCAATGCAATCTGATGGCAATGTTAGATTAGGCAGTCTCTGAAACATGCTGTGCTCACCCAGGACTGAAGCAGGCTGCCTACAGTTCCTGCACTGAACAGAACATTATATCATGATGAAGTACCAGGGCAAAAGCAGAAAAAAACAACACAAAACAAAACAGCCTTTGCAAGCCAAGCAAAGAGTGATCTTCACATGCCCAAGGACAGATTACAACGAACAAGATATGTGAACATTAATCTTCTTATTTACCTTTTAAGAAAAAGGATTTATCAGACAACAATGAACAAAGTGGAAATAATATGGTTGAGTGGAGAGGCCACAGAGTCCTTGTTCTTGTCATCATGATTTTTTATTTACTGGTAAATCAAGAAAGTAACCTGTGCCTCTGTGTTACTATCATACAGAAAACAAGGCACCTACCACACAAATCTTGCTGTCAGCATTTTCCAGGTAGAAAATAAAAAAGAACCCTCCACACACCATTAAGTAGCAGCATTTTCCACACAAGCATATTGCACTTTATAATATTAGAAGCAACATCACAGATGTGTCTCACTACACAGTCATCAAGACAAAGTACAGTGAGGTCCAAATATTAATAATGTTCTTTGATAAGATCTTGATCTAAAAGCTCAAACCCAGGATAGTAATTCTGACAAGTATGGTATTTTTCATCAAGTGCTTCCTGCAGAATCCATATGGGCATGAATGAAAATTATAACCAAAACAATACTTTGTTTACATATATGCATTCAATGTCTCATAGGCAATTAAGGCAATAAACATATTTAAATATATTTATATTTATTATATGGGAATAGAATGCAATAGGTGAGTTGGAAGTGACCTACAACCATCATCAAGTCCAGCTGCCTCACCACTTCAGGGCTAAATTTTTGGTCAAGTTTTCACTTTGAAACTATCTTACCCTTGATTCCCTGATTAAAAAAAAAGAGGTGTTCTCTGAAGTTCAATCTAATTATGAAGGCATCAACTAAAATCTTAAGATTACAGTAACATTAAGGCTTGTGGGGCAAAGATGAGAATGTGCAGGGTGTGGGGGGTGACTGGGCTTTGCTGGCCAAGGTTAACTGCTGTGACAGCTAAGAATCTCCTCTAGGTAAGCACCCTTACCTTTTTCCATTATTTAAGCTCTCTTGGGAAACGTAGATCCCTAAATATCAGAAAGAAAGGTGTAGTTCTGCATAACCCTGGTTTCTGATGCCTATTGATGGACAACTCTGGTGTGTCCATTAAAATCCAGAATTTAACGAGCAACAGGGAAAGAAAACTGCAGAAAAATCTACTCATTTTTGCCGCCTCTATATATAGAGTTCCAGCAAAACCACCAACTGCTTTTTCCCAACAGGTCACTTTTAACTTTGTCTTTTCTGGGAAAAAGAAAAAAGACTTTTAAAACAAGATTGAACAATACTAACAGGATCTTCCCAATGAATAATACCAACAGGATTGGACAACTAGAAAAAGGAAGGCCAATGCAACCTCATTACAGCTGAGAACGTGGAAAATTACTGTCTTTCCAGATGAGTGCTGAACTTGATCTGCTATCCTTTATTTTCAGCTCTGACCAATGCTTTTTTCTCCCTGTTGTTTATACTATCAAGGTGTTATGCATTTTGTATAAACAGGGATCTGAAAGAACACAGGAAGTATAGGAAGTGATGGATAGAATTAACAAAAGGGAGTTATGGTATTTTGGAAGCAAAAGTTATTTTTTGAAAGATGAAAGGCAAAAGAAGAGCAATAGAGAGAAGTGCAATGTAAGAATGTGATGTGGAAAGGTAACAGAGAGGTAAAGACAAATAAGGGTAAATTTCATGGTTTAGGGATGACTTGCTCTATTGATCCAGTACAGGGGAAAAAAAGGGAGAAAAAAATGGACTAAATTCAGAAATGGAAAGAAGAAAGGATAAAACAGAGAAGAGAGCACATGGATATATTCGGGAACATTACCACCTTCTTATTTTATAATTAGTTGTCACAAAGATCAACGTGTTCTATAAAGCTGCACCTACTTAGGCAACATACTAGTGAAAAATAATTCTGTATTTTCTTCAGGCTCCAAGTATTGGATACAAGGATCCTTAAAGGAACCAGGATGTCAGCATCAAATAACTCACTGCAGCTTGATATAGGGGCTAATAACTGGAGCCATATAAAATACACAAACAAAATCTTACTGGTAAACTCCTATGGAAAGAACAGCTCAGACAGCTCCTAGAGGCAACATAATATATATGCCTGCCCAGAGTCTTTTTACACAAATTTGTTACCATCGACTCTGTACAATTTTTATTGCAGCTTTTGATTTGTGCCAGCAGCTCTTTACTGTCAGGAATACTAAAATTCACCCAAAGATATTCGTGTCTAGAAACGCATCTAGGAAAATGGTTATTTCCATTAACAGTACAGCCAGCGAGTAACTCATTAACAAGACAGAACTATTAATCATACCATTCTGTGGCTCACAAAGTGGGAGAAAATACAGTATTCTCACTGTTGGGTGTTAAAATATAGTGCCTAACAACTGTTTATGGTAACAAATATTTTCAAAAGAGTTCCTTTAGACAGTTTCCCGTTTGACTGCAGTGAATCGTCAAACACCTCCATACTGAAAAGGCAAGAGATGTTTTAAGTCAAATAAGCAGTAGGAATTTCCAGTAATAAGAAGACAATAATCAACACAATAAAAAACTGTGGGAGTTATATGGTAAGAGTATTCACTGGGGCTAGAACTTATAGATACATTCACAACACAACACAATATTGAATCTGTAACATTGGGATACAGCAGAAGCCCAAGGTATACCCTGAAATACTGATAATGCCAGTGGCCAGTGCATTGCCATTTTCCATGCTATTTACTTGGAACTGCTCAGATGTCTAAGAGCCCTACAGAGAGCAGAAGGCAACAGTTATGCCATCTGCAGAGTGGGATGTTATAACATGAAGCAATGGCCACATGCTATAGTGCATTGCTGAGATAAAATGACATCTCTCTGTAGCAGAAATGAACACAACCCCCATACTCTTCATGTTGATATTGAACAATCGGTAAATAAGCTTTTATCCCAACAGCCTGATCAACCCAATTCCCTGATTATAATGTTATTACTTCCTGACTTCTTTTTCTTCAAGCAGAGGTAACACTCTGGGTTTTCCAGAGGCAGATGAAGCCCCAGCAGGAGTGCAGCATGATGGGGAAGCTGCATGCTCAGGAGGTTGCTATAATATCACCTGACTGTGTGCTCTGTAAATATGGGCCAGGACTGCTATGGCATTAGCAACCTCAGTCTTCAAAAACTACATACAATAATTCTTTCTTTTTATTCCAGCCTGGTTCCATTTCCATGAATAACAATGGAAAAAGGAAATTTTTTCTACTGCAGTCACTAATGCAGAAATAGTTTCAGAAAGAACCTGTTCACATCCTAGACTTGCTGTGAAACTGGGCACATGCAAGCCTTGTATGTACTTAGGGCACACCATTTTCAGATTTTTTTCCTAATGTTCTGGCCCAGCTTGTTTAAACAGATATTTTATGAGAGTTCAGTTCTGTTAGGTGGAAAAACAGCCTGAAATGTGCAGAGTTGTAGTGTATTTCTGAAATTAAACCACATGACCAAAAAATTGCTATAAATTTAGTCCCGTGTTGCAATACCTAGACTGATGATGTTCTTTCTCTACGAACTTTTATCTAATGTCTTTTCTCTTTCTCTTCACTCTTGCCCAGGAAAGTCTACTTCCTTGGCTTAAAGATTCCTAAGTATTTGAAGGAATGAAGAAAATTATGGTGTGAACCCACCATTCTCACCTTGCAGCATTAGAAACTGTTCTCACACTCGACAGCAGATTTAAAATGGATGAACTTTCTTTTGCCATCACGGTGTTTAAACTGGCCTCTGCTGTCACCAACCCCTGAGAAAGCATGGACAGCTTAGGAAGGTTCAACAAAGAGATTCAGCTCCAGATAGCTGGCAAATAGGGCACCCATTAAGAAGATGAAAAGACTGCTGATCACATTGTTTTACTTTTGTGGGTAGTGTCTAATAGCTCACTGACCTCCAAAGGTGAAAAATGCCAGTCTAATGAGACTGGAAAATTGTGCATCTTTAAGTCAAGCATTTAAGTAGCTCTGAATAACAAACCCGTAAGGATTACCAAGGTGTTACAGACAAGTGCTCTTTGCCAGGCGAGAGAGAACGCGAGATGGAGTAGCTGATTTTCTTCTCCCATTAGGAAAATATACCCCAAAAACATATCACCTGCTAGGATCAAAATGTTTCTGGATTCATTTACTCCATTACCCAAGTGAACTCTCCAAAGAATTAAGCAATAGTTTCCCAGCCTCACATGGACTAAACCTAAAAGCTTGGTAAACACTAGTTTTATCTCACAAACCATAATTTTTAATTGCTAACACACATAGGAAAGGCATAATCCTCCACTGGTGATATCATAGTCTACTGCCATGGAAATGACTACAGTATCATAAACACAGGTTTAAGATGACCTCACTTTCATAGGAAAGAGGGAAAATTCAGTGGAATGTGAATGACATTGGGAATAAATATACATAGATACTATAGAGTGAAAAACTCTCTTACTAGCCAGTCAAAACATGGAAGATGAAGACGACAACCAGACGTGCAGCTGAGCAGAAAAGGGGCTCTCCTGCCCAAACACTGTGTGACTGCCCACTAGCCTTTGAACAGAGAGCCCTCTGAACTCCTGTGAGGGCTCCCCTCTGTAAGTTCACTGCACTAGAGAGCAGTGAAGGCTTACAGTTTAACCACAAAAACACAAACAAAGTATGGCTCTAAGAATACAGAGTAGGATCTCAGAACAACATTGTAGCTGGAATGCTTACTAGAATGAGTAAGTACTTCAGAAGCTAAGGGAGGAAGAGAACTGGACAGTGGCTTGAAGCACACAAAAGAACATGAAGTCAGACGCAAATGCAGAAGTACTACCTCAGTGTGGCCAGTGCTAAATATTTTGGCATCGTCTCAGGAAAATACATATATTTAACCTTCAGCTCTCAAGTACTCTGAGAGGTATCAAACAACTCCAGGACTGGAAGCTGAAATTTGTGTGTAAGCTTTGTGTTGCCTTGAGCTGGGAATGTTGAGTCCTGTGCCGGACCCCAAGTTGAGACGAGACAAGAAGCTTGAGCCGAGAACAGGGAGTGGAGAAATGTAGAAAGTGATAATGATCTCACTTAAGTAGAACCTTTCATCTTGAAGGATCTCAAAGCAATTTACAAACTTCAGCAAACCAGACACTGCAGGTGGTAGGAACAGAAGCAGACAGCTGGGAACTCATTCATGGGAAGGAGGTGGTAACAGAGGCCTTACCTGGTGTTGTATCTTCCAAAATATGCTGGTGCTGGGAGACGACAGCAGGACTAAATCAGAGCTTTTCCCTGAATCTTGCCATGAAGCCATGTGAGAAAATTGCAGAAAGCAAGCAGGCACCCCGAGCTGATAGAGAAGCAGAAGAACAGAGGCTCTCTGAACAGCTGGAGAGCTGTCACTGTTAGGACTGAGGTTTCCATGCCTTTTATCTCAACTTAACTAGTCATCTAGTCCAATCCTCTTTACCTTTTCCCTACCTTTTTACAATGCAAACTGCCCTTATTCCCATCCTTAAACTAAAAGATGTTTTCCAAATGCACAGTAGGACAAATAGTGCTACACCTGGTGACTTGGAAGCCAAAGAAATTACTTCAGCTATGGCATTTGTGTAGTACAGGCCTGACTGTAGTACCACAAGGGGTATTCTTTAGCTCAAAAGCACTACTAAATACATACAATTAAAACTGAACTAGATAAACAAGTCTGTAAAAAACAAGAGTCATATTAGTTATTGCTGAAATGGAATTGCTTCTGGAAGGAAAGACAGTGCCTAATTACAGTACACAGTAGTGTAGGAACAAAATGAAGACACCAAATGAAAGGGCAGCGATGATTCAATTAAACACAATACAGAACGGAACACTTTAGTTGTGCTTAACCTAAAAGACACTGTGTGACCAGTTTCACATTCCTATTTCCCAAGACTTTTAAAACTTCCACATTTCCATTTAGGAAGAGAAGGGAAAAAAAAGGTTTTCATGGATAAGAGCCAAAGACAAGGGCTGAGCAGGTGTTCTAGCACCACCAGTCCTTCTCAGAGAGGGCCCACAGCATCCTCTGTGGCACAAACAAGAGTTTCTTTCAGAAGGTGCCAGCTGGGATCAATGGCTCACTGTCTCTCACTTGGGGTTCATAACCTTAGTTGCAAATGCAGCTCTTGTAATGGGTTAAAAAAAGTCCTTGGTGGCCTTGCCCTCGTTATTTTGTGTTAATTTAAGAAGCACCCAACCGGACATTTTATCTTCTTTTCCCCTCTTTAATATTTTGTCAATTTTTGTTAGAGGAACTTTGTTGGAAGCTTTTCAGCTCTGGAGTATAATATCAAATACTCTTAACACACTAAAACATTAAGCTGTGTCTCACCCTAGAATAAACTGATCACTCAAATTTTGCCAGGGAACGACAATTTCATTTCAGTTTACAACAGTGAAAAGCTTCCTTTGACATGAATGAGCTTGGAACAGGCCCCATATCAGATGAACAGGGTCTGGGCCACTAGAGACATTCAAAAGCTGTATATGCAAAGAAGACAGTTTTCTTACTGAGTGACATTACTGAAGGTTTCATCAACTTGACTTTTATCCTGTTTTTCTTTTTGGGCCCCAAAGATAAAACTTTCTTCCTGCCATGCAAGAGAAGGCAAAGGGGAGTTCTTCTAAGCCACATTTAGGTGCTCTAAAATCACAGGAGGACAACAAAATGCTAAGCCTGCACACCCTGTTTACTATGCACCCAAACCTCAGCTATGTCAGAGAAGAAGACAAGGCAATAGCACTGGCTCTGAAATCAAGCCCAGATTTTTCACTATTACATAAACTAAACAATTCACAGATGACACATTCTCTCATGCCTTGATGCCTTTCTCTGGATCCAGAAGATTAATTTCTCCAACTGGACTAAGCTTGTATTCCTTCAGAGTTGTGCTTTCCCATGCTGCTGGCAATGGCAGATTGACTAGAATGAGGAGTGGCTGCTGCAGGGGAAGCATTACAGATAAAAACAAAAACACAAATGAAATGGATTTGAAGGATTCTCGAACACTTTGCTGCTAGGAGCAGCTGAAGAGCAGAAAAAAAGCCACATTAAAACAAGAAAAAAGAAACATTAAAAATTGGAAACCATGATGCATGAGAAATGGTGGAAATGAGACATGTGAGAGATCTGGAAACAAAGCAAAGAATAGAATGAAGTCACATGTAAGACTTCCTCTGCTCACTCAAAAGAAATGTAAGAAAATTCTTCTACACATTCCCACGAAGAAAGCCTGAAATTATTGTCCCAAATACTGCACTTTGAAAATGAAAGCACAGGCATAGCTTTGGATCATGGACATCTCCAATGTGCCAAAGAGCCATTTACTTAAGCACTTCAGCTGACAACCACCACCACTAGAGACTTAAGAGGAAGACACAGAATGCCACTACTGGAGACACCTTTGCCATTTGGCCCACGCAGAGGTTGTGCTCAGAGTCGATTCCATGAACCTGTCTGGGATGTTTACACCGGATGTGCATTTGTCACCGCTGCCTACCCCAGTGCAGAAACATACTACTTTGTACATAGCTTAATACTTTCTCTGCCTTGTCTCTCTCCTCTTGCTGAATGCTTCCAGTCAATCACTGAAGTACTTGCAATAATTATTAACGCTGGTTGTTACAACAGTGGACTGGAAGCAGAACGCTGAGTTCTACTCTCTACAGGCAGTGAAGTAACACAAAGAGAGGAAAGAGTTCCACAGAAGACTAAGACTTCAAATTCTGAACGTTCTAACAAACACAGTTTTCTAGTATTTGGACTGTGGTTTTTTTAGAGTGTTGTTGTTGTGACTACTCAAAGACTGTTTTTCCATCTTACATTTTGTTCTCTGCTTCTGCTGTTTTCAATTGCCATGCCAAAGTTTCTCCTGTTTATTCTAATTGTTTTAGTGTGTCTGACTCTCATTGGTTTATATGTTTAGTCTTGCCCTGATTTAATATGAATTAAAATGCCAATGCCACGACCAGTCTGCAAATATGAGTCAGAAGAGAAACTATTTAAATCATACTATGGATGGTACCCATCTGGTTCGATATCTAGATCACATAGAATAATGCTGGTTTTGTTTTCTGCTACTATTGCCAATGAAGTGCTGATTGTGATTGTGATCACAAGTATGTTTTGTTCCTGGTCCTATTAAGCCAAGAGAGAGTGTGGTTTACTGCATGTATGTACGTGAGGTTGTTTTGATCATATGAACTTCACTTCAGAAAACCCACATTCTGCCACTGCAGCGCTACAGGACAATGAGTAAAGAATTTCCAATGAGAACAGTGTTTGAAAAGCAAACCACTGGGCCCCTTCCCTTTAAAAGAATTTTAAGACACACACTACCCTTTCTTCTGAATTTGGTTATTTCTCAAAACTACAGCTGAATACTGCCTTCAGCAGAAGGTCCCTGTCCTTTAGTGTCTCAGCCATTACGTAAGACATAGCAAATTTCAAACTGCACATGTTCATTTCACACAGAGGTTATGCTGCTTTAAATCATTAGGTTCATGTGTTGAGTAAAAACATTATGTGCTAACTACTTTTTTTTAGTGGTGAATCTGGCTACCACATGTCCAAGGGTGGCTTAAAGCTTTTCAGTACCTTGCCTCTACCAGACCTGGGAATGCTTAACATTTAAAGTCTGCCACTGAGCTTCTGGCTCTTCAGACAGAGGGACAAGTTGCATGCTAAAGAGCCAACGTGGGACCTTATCGGTTTGAGTTATAACACAGCATTGCCCAGCTCTGGCAGAGTCTCAATTAATATGACCATCTTCAAAGAAAGCTGGGCTTAAGTCTTGAGTGGTGAATACGCCAATCAAACATAATGTGTCCAAAAACATGTCTGACCACCTCTCCATGACTCCCACAAATTCATTCAGCCTCCTACAAATGGGTGTTAGGAATTTAATACAATCACTGCTGTCTGTCTTTTGCAAACTGAAACACCAGCATCAATCACAAACTTGCAAAACCCAAATGCTCTTTCATTCCAGCTGAAATGCACCTTAGCCTTAAATTTATAAACGCAGCCCACTCTAAATCCCAGGTATAAAGACAGTGAGCAGTTACCTTCCTGGCACCAATCTTAACCTGACATTTTAAACACTTTCAAGAAAGCCTGTTTATAGTTTCCTGTTCCATAGTTTTGCTTCCCACCTAGGCACAACCAAGCCTGTTGCTTAGCACCTTCTGACAAATTTACCTGGATTTTTGTCGCACAGGATACAATTAAACTATATCTACATGGCTACTACATGGAGATTTCAGCCAGATTAAACTCTTGCCAGCTAAATTGAAACATACTCATTTTTTTAAGTGCCTGAAGTCCTATGCTAGTAACACAAAGAATGAGTCTGTCCCTTCTTTTTCAGTTGAAGCAAATCAGCTTATCACTAATAAAAAGCCCTCTGCTGCTCCTTAAAGCAGAGGCTAATAATTGTGAGTCAGATACATGCTTGTGATAGCTTTTGTGCCATTTAAGAAACCCTCTCAGCTGATTCAGAAATTAAATGGCTTTTCTTCAACTTAATCTCAGTGTAACAGCATCTATGGCTACAGCCCATGGTGCACTCTCTGGTTACAGTATGGCCAGTCAATGTGGCTTCAAATAAACGACTATTTCTATCATAACAAACTTGCAGCCAAGAAAAAAAAAAGAGGAGTTTTCTTATTTGTTTGTTTATTGAAGTGTCAAGAAAAGCCCAAAGCTGCAGCTGTCAGCACTGCTTAAACTGGTAGACAATTTTTGGATTATCTTTTTTCCCACATTTCAGACAGGCAGGAAAAGGAACATCTTGAGGTCAGAGCACCATGTTTGACATCCCAGAACAACATCACAAGCCTCTGATAGCTCATTCACACATAACGTCAGGATCAGTTCTGCTCTTCTGGCTCTGACTTACAAGACAACTATTTCTTTTGGAAAGCTGCCAGAGTGCTCTGCAGATTGCACAGAGCATTGAATCTTCCTGCCTCAGGTTTTGTGATTACTTAAGGGGTTTCATCGTCCTGCAACACAGACCTGCGCCTAAACTGGACTTACTCTTCAGCATATTCTTCTGTCATGTGTTCTGCACTTTCTTGACCCACAGGCTTTGATGTGATTGTCTCTTGATAGAGGATTTGCTTTTCTACTGCAGAATTCCTAGCAGGACAAGCTGACACAGCCCACAGCCACAGGCTTTGAAATCCTACCTTAACCAAGTCTGCATGTACAGTTTAGAAACAGATGTGTTTAAAAAAATGCAAACCAAAAACTGATTTGCAAGTTCACTGGGACTGACAAGGCCAGACAGTTCAAGTTAGTATCTGCATTGTTGACAACTCTTGCAGTTTGGCTTGAATTCTGCTGATTTTTAGTACTGACTACAAAACCAAGAGCTTTCATGAACTTCTGTACTTTAACTTTCAAAAGATGTTTCCAAACCTTTACCTATGCACAAAAAAAAAAAAAAAGAAAAAAAAAGAACAGTGTAGTACTTTGTTTTGAAATTCAAAGTGCCCAGAAAAGACATTCCTTAAAAAAACTGATTTCATAATGTAAAAAACAGCCTTGGGGTGCAGAGGGGCTAAGTTTCTGAGAGCTTCCTATATCCACTTCTTAATGTGTTTGGATATGAATAGCTTGGGAGGTTCTCTCTCTCTCCCTCTCTCTCTTTCTTCCAATCTCATCTCAGAGTGTCACAGGAAGTTGCCTGAAATTCACCAACCCACAACCTACAGTTTCACAGAGCTAACTTCAGTTTCTTTGCAACGCTGAGCTTTACTTTTCCAGCAGAGAGACAAGTGCTTTGAGCTGACAACGTGGCACAGGTGACCAACTTTATTTCCTTTATTCATCGCATCGTTTCAAACTCCTCTGCTGATACAAGTGCCAAAGCCCAGGACGTCCCGCGCGGATGCCCGTGGAAGGCTCTCCTGCCACAGTTTCCCCTGCCACAGGGCTGAGCCCCAGCCAGCGAGCACAGCTGCAAACACAAACCCCAAGCCTTTCCTCTCTCTAGACCTGCAGACAGACAGCTGAACAAACCTCTCCCCGTTCCCACACTCCTCCCAGAGCGCAGTTCGCAGGTGACACCGCCCAGGCCCAG
>NW_008654312.1:47120-58805 GCF_000695815.1 Acanthisitta chloris | reverse complement strand
ATATTTCCTTTATATATATAGATAGATAGATAAATGGGAGATGAGAAACTGTATGGAGAATATGAAAAGCAAATAGTTGGTGTCTAGTGGAGTAATTGTGAAATTCAAACGAAAAAGTAATGTTAGGGCACAGTAAGTGGTAGAAAAGGAGCCATGCTTATATGTATAACCTCAATGCAATCACCTGCTGCTTCAATTAGCTCTAAATAAGAGATCATGGAATAAAGAAATTCATATTTCCCCTTGAAATTCACAGCTCAGTCATAACTCTACCTAATTTCACCAGTGTTAACAATGATGTTAGGTGAGGATTTATTTTTAATATGCTGAATAATAGGTATATAAAATGGCAAAACCTCATGAAATAGTAAAAAAAAGTTTCCAAGTTCTAAGAACAGCAATTGATTCTGAAGTATATTAGTAGCAGGTTTTGTTTGCTGAGTGGTGTAAAAAGAGTATTTTACAAAAGCTTGTGTGAAGTCTAGAGTCCCTTGTCAATTTGTGTTCACAGGAAACATTCTTTCTACATTCACCTTCCCCTCAACAGGTTTCTGAGCTTTTTTTTTTTATACTGACATGGAAAGCTCAGTGAGCTCCTATCTTCCTACAGTTCTTTCCACAGCTCACTTGATACTCTGATCTATTGTATTTTAGAACACTACATTGTTTAAACAGTCACTTTCATTTTAAAAGTATTTTTATCTTCCATCTTACAACAATAATAGTACAATAAAAGCAATTGTTCATTGTTCTGAACTCTGAGTCTCAGTCATTAATTTAGTCACTGGTTCTGCAAGATGCTCTGCATGAGCATAGGCATGATCTTGGACATAAAGAAAGTAGCATTTTCTATATTATTTTTTTTCTAGTTCCTGTGGAGACTTAATTGAAGGCAGTCAGCACAGGTTCTATTTTTAAAAATATATATTTAGCAACATATCATGTCAAAACAGTTTGTTATCTTTCTTTTTCTAAAAAAATAATAGCACAACTATCATTAAGAAACTGTGGGATCATATTATGCTCTTTCTTTTCTTTTTTCTTTTAAAAGAATTTTTAAGTCAACTCCCACAGTTGAAAATTGTGGCATAATTTTAGTAAGCAATCCAACTGAAGCAATAAAAGGAAAATGAGATAAGAAAAGGCTTTTTCTGTATTCAAGGGGAACAATGGATGTTTAATTGCATGTGTATGATGTCAATGGTGAAAATTACTACGATGTTAGGACTTGTTCAGCAAAGCTAGAATTTCTCTGAATAGCATGCATTCCCTTGACATAAAACCATCCTCCAGTTACTAAATACTAAAAATATTCAGCATAAGTAACAAAAATTTTGTTGTTGATGAGTAGGAGTACTTAGCATTTATGTGGCACTGCCTGTGATCGCAATGAAAGATTAGGGGCCAGAAAGTATATCATAAGAGAGAGACATGAAAGAAAATCTTACTTTAGATAAGAGAAGATGAAAGGTTTGCAAAAAACTATAGTTTCCTGATACATGCAGGGTTTCTGTAAGGAAGGTAGTAAGTTTTTGTTTATATTGGTAGTGAGATGAGAAATAATGGTACAGAATTGAAGTATGATTTTTATCTGCATGATAAAATCCTTTTTTGAGGACTAATAAGGTCTGAAATAGTTAGAACCTCCACTATGGCCTCTTTGTATTAAAGTTCAGCTAAATATTTCTTTGAAATATTTTAAGTTTAGCCAAATGTTGTGGTAATGAAAAAAATCAAGGTATGTTGAGACAAATACAAACTGAAGTCCTGTTACTTTAGATACTATTCGGTCTGAGTGAAAAACAAGTGGCCAAAAAAGAGTAGATAAAAGAAGTAATGGAGAAGATACAATTAACCTTCTTGCTACAGAATATTCCAGATATCTTTAGGGTTATTCCATATTACTGCTCTATATTACAGTTTTTCCCATTCACAGCCATGTCCGATGTCCCTACCTAGGTGTAAGCATAGTTCTTAGTTCTGTTTATTACTGATGTCAGTCAACTAAGATTCCTGCATTTGTTGACACCATTTGGTTGAGAGAGTCTGCATCCTGCATACACTGAACATGTGTACAGCTAATCTGACCAGAAAAAATAGCTGAGAACTACTGGTTTAAGTGCAGTGACACAAAGAGGCTAGGATCCAATAAAACTGTCATTTTTTCATAAAGAAACTATGCAACAGAGCTAAAAAACAATGAATGTTGGCCTCTTTCATGTTTGGTATTTTATTAGAAACTTTACAACCAAGACTCAATTATTCTTAAAGTAGAGAATTTTATATTTACAATATCATAAATTATAGGACCAAAGCTAAAATATGGGCAAAATCTTTCCACAATATCTTGAATGGTTTATTAATTTCTATAATCAGGATTTTTGTTATGGAATAGACTGCTCATTTCATGGAATTATGACTTTGAAGGTTTCTCGAAAACTTCTTGAACGCAAAGCTAATTAGCAGTCTACAATACTTGGGAGTTGGAGCCAGATGACCTTTAAGGTTCCAGCAAGTAAACCCTGAAAACCATTTGCAATATTTTTGTTCCTATCTATCAAAATCTATGTTAACAGAAAAATTTGAATACTCTTCAATAATAATTTTAAAAGTTTGACCTTCAGTGATCAGAATTACAAATTTCCTTATATCAAGATCCTCTTTACCTTTTTATTGCTGCTTGCAATACTGAGCTGTATTGGATCATAAATGGAATCATGATTAAGTGATTTTTTTTAGTCTTGGTATAATCAGGAAAGTGCCAGCTGCTCATGAACTCTGTGTGCTTCTCTTATGTGTTTGTCTTTTGTCTTCAAGACCGGTTTTGAGTTAAGTATTCACTCTCATCAATACCATTTTTTTTCTTATTTTTTGTTGATTTTTCCTTACCCATATTTGTATTTATAATTTAATTTTTGGTTACACAAATGCTTGAGATATAATAGCAGCCTTATTCTGGCAATAACAGCACAGAAATAACAATGTCCAAAATTGCTTTCTCAATGAGAAAAAGTTGTTTTAGTCCAGTAGTCTTGTAAAAAACTTACAAAAACCAATAGTAGAAAACCATAGCATGAAGACCAGAGAAAATGTCCAAAAAATTTTAAAATTTAAGCTGCCTTTTACAAACATAACTGCAAAAGTTCTTTTATTCCTAGTTCTTTATTTTAAACTCACTCCACACTTTGCACTCCTAGACAAGGAAAACCTGAGGTATTTTTGCTTAGATCTTGGATTTATTATAGATTGCATTTTCTGGAGCAGGGTGAAACCAAATAAATTTCAAATGTATACATGCACATATGTATTCTAGGATTGTAAGGTGAATTATCCAAGAAGGTATAAACATATATACCATTATACATTTTCACTAAGAAAAAGTACATTCTTAAAATAAAATATGCAAGAGTTTCCATGGGAGGTTTACATGAAGGGTATTCATAAACTAGTAACTCCTTGCATACTATTAGTCACGGCAAAGTTTTGTGAGTCTAGCCTATCAATGGTCAAACCTCTTTTCTGGAGGAAAAGGAAAAGGAGGAAGATCTGGTCTCAGAGCTACCAAACTGATCTTCACTTTGTCCTTCATCCTTTGTATTTCTCAGTAGGAATATGTATTTCAACATAAAAGGAGAACTCTCTCTCATATCACATTTCAGAGGCAGGCCCTATAAACTTTCACAGCTTCTGATTCCCACGCTGCCTAAAGTTCTAGTAGCCATTTTCTTCATTGACTTCCTGATGTGAATATACTTTCTGTTGAACCATCCAAACCCCCAGGTGTTTAGAACTAAACTGTTTATTTGAATAAAATGTAGGGATTTTTTAAAAAAAAGAAAAGATAAAAAAAACCCAAAAAATTATAGACATTGTGAGATAGAAATAGAGCATGCATTTCTAATTTAGTTTCTATTTTTCTAATGAAAAGTTCTATGGCTCTTTTTGACTTTGGAATTTTCATTCAGCACTTTTAATTGCAAATTCTGCAGTTTGCGAAAGAATTTTGTACAAGAAATGTGTATATACTGTTAAAAATTATTTGAGATTAGGTGAAACTAGGTGAATAAGAAGGACCTCAGCCTCTGTAGTATGTCAAACTTACACATCTGGTAATGTTCTACTTAGGTCAAAGGTTGATAATGATCCATGATGACTACTTTATAGAGTAAGTAAGGATCTTTATAACATCATTTAAGTAAAGCAACTTACTGAACAAAACATACATCAGACTTCAATCATTCCAATTCAGACTATGAGTAGTGGCTGCACTTCTTTTTTCTTAGGTAGATTGATCTTACTTTTAGATTTCACAAGTATCAAGAAAATATTGTCTAACTCAATTTTTAATTTTATTGGTATATATATACAAATAAAAACAGCCCTGGCAAAATTGCAGTATCTTATGAATATGATGCATTCTGTAATTCATCTGTATTTGAATAATTAAAATCTAGTATAATGCATGAATAGTTAATTTCAGAAATTTGTAATGTCTTATGGACAGTGCCATTACTTTTATGCTATGATAGATTCCCTGCTTTTGCTGTCTCTTCCATGCAGTTTATCATATGACCATAAATTTTGTGCCAGGGGAGCAAAACAAAACTGAAGCTCAGGAAGAGGAAAAAAACAAGGATATGACCTGGAACACCTTAATTAGAGAGCATGCTTCTTTACTGAAAACTCTATTAAAAGGGGAAAAAAAGGCATTTGTGCTGGTTTGAAAGCAAACCAGTGAGACACTCCAAGTCAGAAAGACAATTTAATAGGAAAAACAAAACAACAAATACAACAGTACAAAAAGAATCCACTGACAGAGTCAGAAAGCAACCTGACCCCCTGTCAGTCAGGGTGTTGGTAGTAGTACAATTTAATGGTGGCTGCAGTCCTCCTGGAGTGATGGGTTTGTTGGAGCAGTGATCCCGCAGATCTGGTCCTGTCCCTAAGGTCCAGCGGCAGCTCTTGTCCTCTGGGAATCCAGCAGGCAAAGGGTGTCTGTGCTGGTCCAAACCTCAGATTATATCCCTGTGGGGATGCTTGGCTCCCCACTCCCATGTGGGAATGCTTGGCTCCCCCATGGGACAAGGCGATAAGGATCACTGGGAGGATGTGTCATGCATGGGTCCCTGACAGCCCATTAAACAGAGACAGTCCCTGAGGGAGCCATCAGGGACCAGGAGATAATGATCACTGCCCCACCTGCTTTAACAGCTTGTGGAGATGACAATAGAATACATACCATTGGCTACCCCCAGACTGCAACCCAGGACACATTGAAACAATTGTATTAGGAATAACTAGTATTAATGAGAGATTGTTTAAATTCCAGTCACAAAGATGTATTTTATGAAAATGGCAATAAAGTAACCATGTCCAGTATTCCATTTCTGGTTAAATGTTTGTCAACATCCCTAATTTCTGACACAAAAAGTCCTTTTGAGGGCTTTGAATCTACTTTTAAAACATGTTCTTATTTTCAGCAGTATTTCTCAAAACATATATGTGCGTCTCCAAAATCTTCTGTTATCAACATTTCAAAATCTCTAGAAATGTCCCTTTCAGAAGATAATTGGCTTTCCAAATTCTTTGTTCTGTTCAGTCAGCAGTAGCTAAAATATCTGCCTTAAAGTACATCTTTTCTACTTACTAAATGTGCATATTTATCTGGAAGAATAAATCCGTTTGCCACGTTAATTAATTCTTAACAATATATAGCCAAAGGTGAACCAATAGTTAAACTACTTCTTTGACGACAGTGCTTCTTTCTTATTTCTACTTCTTTTCAGCCCATGCCTACCCAGGACTAGGGAGGTAGAATATTAGTGTTACATCATAGATAAATCTTAGTGGGAATATCAGTTGCTATTGTCCACTTTATCAAATCATGTTGTAATTATGACTGTGCATTACGTTTTCTTGTATTATAATGTTGGTTTCTTTGCTATTCCGTGGATACTTCCAGCCACACTCAACCTGTAGATGCGTAAGCAAAATTTTTTAATTGTTACTTTTCATTTGGCTTGCACTTTTTACCTTTATATGACAGAAAAATGGCACTTTTTCTAACTATCCACTTTCTAAGATAGACAATCTTGTACTAGCTTTCCAGAATAAATAGTGGGTTTATTCCTAGCTGAATAAAATCAGAATTTTTTTCTGCGATGGGTGGACAGGAATAGGTGAATAAGGAGGCAACCGAGAGGATAACCTCCTCTTCCAAACCTGTCATTTTAATTCAGTATCTATCCATACTGTATGTCTATTCAGCTATTAATCTTTTTGTCCTACTAAGTCTATAGTAAGTCAGAAGAAAAAGAGAAACCCTATATAATAACATAAATCACACAGCATCAAAAGCATAGAGATGGGCTTTATTTGCATTGGGTTTTGCCAACAACTTAAACAAATTCACCACAGCCTGGGTCCATCTCTGCCAATGGACTTTGCATAATGAATTTTGCAGGACTTTATCTCAACTATTCCATCTATAAAACCAGACAATGATCATTTCTCTACAAAGCATTGCATAAATTCCTGAACATTATTATTTTTTAAATACCATTTTGCTTTATACAGTACAAACCTGAAGTTTGAATCTTCATTTATTCAGCAAATGCAAAGTTTCTTCTTATCACTCAGAAACTATACATCCATAAATGTCAATTTTGTGGCATCACATATCTGATCATTATCACCTTCAATACCTATGTTGAATTATCTATCTTGTAAAACAAGAATAATTCAATTCATCTCAAGATTGCTTTATAGCATTCAAAGCTCTCCAAGAGTCATGTTAAAACTTTTACGGCATTCATTTCTAAGTGTTTGTTTTTTGGTCAGATAACATGTTTATAGCACAATTCTCAGGAGATTCAACAAGAAATAATGTTTACTTATAAACCCTGTGTCACACGTGGAATAAGACACCTGGCAAAAGGCAAATCAGTAAACTTCACGGCATTCAAACACAGTAAAAACTTTAACTCAGCATGCCTTAGAGAACAAAGCCCTTAGCCAGGCATTGAAGATGGCACTTAGCAAGTCATTGAGGGGATACTTCTCAGTGAGCTTGCCATTTATATATTGAGAAGGAGAAGATAAGAGAAGAAAAAGTGAGAATAAGAGAGAAAAAGGGAAAAAGAGGTGAAAAAGAGAGAGGGAGGGCAATAGTCACCACCCGTGGATCCAGTGTGGTCTTAGCAGCTTTGAATCCAGAGTAGCACACGCCTTGCTGTCCTTTTATCCTTTCACTGCTCCAGGGGCCCAACCCAAAGTGAGGTCACACTTGTGCCTGTGCTTTAGGCAGAGCCAGGGTGCTCTCAGGATCCATTTGGGGGCTTACATTAGAGCTATGTGGTCAACGACCATCATTTCAGTGTGGACTGGTGGTTACCTTTTAAGGCTCAAGGGAGTGGGGGTGTGGGGAGCAGTCCCTGACCCACCTAGGCAGTGCTCACCCAGTTCCTGCCTTTGCTTTTCCACCTGGTTGCTTTGAGTCAGGCAACCTTTCTCCAGTCTCTGACAATCACACAAAAGAGTTAGTTCATGTGGAAGTCTGTATAAATCTTGGAAACTTGATGTTGGCTGCACTTTGGTAGTTTAATAGCACAAAATTCAAGGTGTGCAAATTAATTGTTTAAAGTGAAGCTACTGTTGTGATATCTGAGCTGTTTCTTTTTGAGCAAAGTATTTTCTGCTCTTCTGTTTAAAAAAACTATTAGTTTTCCTTTGAGTAGTACAATGTTGTTCTCTTGAAGAAGAGGTTAAGATGTCTCCCCTTTGGGGGTTCTATATCCTGCTATGTGAAGCATTTGAAGTAAATTCTGCCCTTTCTCACTGAACGACTCTTTCCTTACTGAAGAGCTTTTTCCCCTTTTTCAAAATTCTTCTCTGACAAAGAATCTCTTCCACTTGAGTGGTCACTGGTTATACTATCACTGAGTATAAAAAAGGAATGCCATTATCCAGGAATCATTAATTAAAATTAAACCAAATGAAGTAAGGACAACTTAAAATAACAGTAGGCATAAAGAGAAAGGGAGTGAAGGTGTTCTTGTCCTTCTTAACTAAGTCCTTTCACAGATGCCCTACAAGGTTATCCTTGCTAACACAGAATAGCAGCAATAACACATTCTCAATGGATAGTATGTAGCCATATGTATGTCATGCACAGAAGCCACAGGTCAGGCATAAGATCTGAATTTAGTTTTAATGGAATTGCTACCAAAGCAAAAACTCAAAGGCACATCAGGAATCCTGTAAGTGAAGAGCTGATTATATTTTCTTTCAAACACTTATTAAATGGCTTAACAAACTGGTTTTTAATGAAGGAAAGAAAATCTTATAGGAGAAATAACCAGTGAAATAATAACTGATTTTTCAGCTGTTGCATTGTTTCTTGTCTAGGAAGGTGTTTTTAGTTCATCTGTAGTGAACTCTATCGAGAACCTTAACTCATACATTAAGACTTTTCGGGTAGCTATGTCAGGTTTGAAATAACCTTTTATGTTGTTGGATGATCTCACTTTGTCAGACATCTGATTTGTTATTGTCAGCTGTATCACCTGCTTCATCATCTACTTCCTGGCTGATAAACGACAAGTGTCTGAGACAAGACATGTATCTTATTGCTTCACCTAGCTGGAATTACTGTAAATGCATATACAATCTAATCAGCTTGGTATCAAATAGGACTTGTGTTGGTGGTGCATGTGCACTGGGAGTCCAAGCCTGTATATGTAGTTCATACTGAACTCAGGTATGTCATTCTGTGTGACTTGTTTTTGGTTATTCATTTGCTCTGCGAGTCCAAAACATGTAACAACCCCTCCTCAGGAAAGTACAGCTAGCAATAGTCATGTTTTAAGGCACTTCGCTATGAAGTTTATGCAGATGTCATGGACTCTGTATTTTAGGCTGCTAACTAGAAACTCATATAGTGCTCTTCTAAAGCTTTTCTCTTCTATGATCATGATGAAATTTCATACCTACCCCTAGAATCTGGTTTTCAGGGTGACTGTTTATAAAGCTTACTTTCGTGTCATGAAAGCTAATGTAAAGCCATTGTCACAAAACTGAAGAGTAACTCCCTTAAGAAGTTTTCTTGATTCCCCCCCCCCCCATTTCTCATCGATTTCTTTTTCTTGGTTAGATATGTCAAAACACTGTTTTTACACTATCTGTGTGTCTATATTATGTTTTCATGCTGTATTCCAATTCTTTACTCCTCAAGTGTCGCCTCTGGATCATGACCTTGTGTTTCACACATAGCTGCGTGATACCAGTCACTCTCAGTAGCTTTGCATTTGTGTTTCCTACACCTTTTCATCACTTTTCATCACTTCTTATGGTGACACTTTTAGTAACATTATTGCCTTGTCCAAGAGCAGAATAGAGAAGTGACAAGTCAGACAAATCTTAGCAGTACCTATATGCTGTCTGGCATTCAGGCAAACCTACCCTTTGACATTGTGGTAACAAGCTGGATTGGCAAATTGAAAGATAAGGCATCAATTTCCATTACATGTTAGTCTTTCAAATTGCATTTTTGAATGCAAAAAGTTATTTATTAGTTAAATTATGGACAACACCCATTATTAACTATTGATTTATATTTTGCTTGCAGTATCTGATTTCTACAGCTAGTATATTGTGGATGTTTTTTTCAGATTGGCTTGCAGCTATTGGCAGATGCCTTCTCTACATTCTTCTCAACATATATATGCAGAAAAGGTGCAAGTGCAGCAGATTTACATAAGCACCTCATTAGTTTTAGAACCCTGTTTTATTGCACTGTTAAGAATGCATTACGAGATGAAGACAATGCAAAATCAGAAATCAAAATCTGACAGAAAGTATCAAACAACACCCAGTGGAATCAGCATTTTATCTGCCTATCCAAACTGATCTGCTATCCACTTATTTATATAACTAAGCAGATCTATATATGTTACAGTTATAACTGACCATGCAATATAATTTTTTTCTGTATTAAGGAATTCAGACCAAAAAACCCCCAGTGCTGTGCTTTGTTTGTACTTCTTGTTCTGTGGAATCGAGGTGTATACAGAGATTTGGAGGGCACGTTATGGAAGTTCGTCTTAGCTCTACTGATAACTTGGCTTTATTCCATGTGATTCACTTGTGGGCAGAGGTCAGATTCACACTCATGCACAACTTTAATCTTACTGTGGAAGAACCATGGTTGGGACCATATCCTATGTCATAAAAATGAATGGGATTGGTGCCAATGAAATCTAGTTAATAGATTGCTCATATACAATCTCTAGTATTTAGGTAGTTTAACTGCTTACATAGATGTCACTTTCATGCCAAACTCTGAACTGAACATAATAGCTTATTTTTCACAAAAGCATAGTGTGTTTGCCCCGATGTATTTTCCAGAGGGGTATCCAGTCTTGCTTCAAGCAGATGAAGAGGCAGAGTCTAAATCTTCAGTAATTTGATCCAATGGTAAAACATTTTTACTTTGATGTTTACAATTTACATTCAGCTTTCAACTGTCTGTAGCTAGATATCTTGGTTAGAATTATTTCTGCTTAGGCCTGGAAAACTTCACTATTATAAGGACAGAGCCATATAATGATAGTTGTGTAGCCTCTTAAGCTAATTGATATCTTTGGATTTCATTCAATATTTTTGAATATCATGTGAAGAACTGGAATTAGTGGCCTGCAGTGTACAGTATCATCAGCAGTTCCTGGGAAAATCATGTGGGCTTCTGTCTGTCATGAAGACTCCGAGCTGGTGTCTCCAGAAGACAGCTCCTCTTCCAGTATAATCAAAAAGGGACAGTGGTCAGATCACAGAATCACCAAGGTTGGAGGAGACCTCTAAGATTGAGTCCAGCCATTAACCTGCCACTCTGCTGTAACCCCTATAAATTATATTCTCCAGCGTCACATCTAGACACCTCTTAAATACTTCCAGGGATAGAGACTCCACCACCTCCCTGGGCAATCTATTCCAGTGTCTGACCACTCTAACTGAAATTTTTTTTCCTGACATCTAATCTGAATCTCCCCTGCCTCAGCTTATAACCATTCCCTTTAGTCCTCTCACTGCAGGCATGGCAGAAGAGACCAAGCCCCTTTCAGGTAGTCATAGAGAGCGATGAGATCACTTCTGAGCCACCTCTTCTCAAGGCTAAACAAACTCAATTCCCTCAGCTATTCCTCATATGACATGGCTATTTCTAGGCCTTTTATGTGCCTTATTGCCTGTCACTGTGTCATGGTTTAACCCCAGCAGCAGCCAAGAACCACGCAGCCGCTCACTCACTCCCCCACCCATGGGATGGGGGAGCAAATCAGAAGGGTTTACCTACATAAACTCATGGGTTGAGATAAAGACAGTTTAATAGAGAAAGCAAAAGCTGCACACACAAGCAAAGCAAAACAAGGAATTAATTCACTGCTTCCCAAAGACAGGAGGTGTTTAGCCATCTCCAGGAGAGCAGTGCCCATCACACATAACGGTTCCTTGGGAAGACAGACGCCATCACTCCAGATGTCTCCCCTTCCTCCTTCTTCCTCCCACCTTATATACTGAGCATGATGTCATATGGTATGGAATATCCCTTTGGTCAGTTTGGGTCACCTGTCCCAGCTATGTCTCCTCCCAGTCTCCCATGCATCCCCAACTTCCTTGCCAGTGTGGCAGTAC